>NW_026047115.1:0-58913 GCF_023864275.1 Schistocerca cancellata | reverse complement strand
AACCTGTAGCGTTGCGTAGCGTGAGGTGAGGTGCGGTGAGGTCAGCCTCAGCGCCAAGTAAGCCAAGCTGTCCGGCCGTGAGGTGGGTGGGTAGGTAGGTGCGGCTGCTGCGGCCACCTGACGCCCGACGTGTGTTTGAATGCTTAACCTAAGTTTGAGGCTTAACCTAACCCAAGTGGCCTTAACCTAACCTAACCCAACCTAACCTCTGACGCCCGACGTGTGTTTGAATGCTTAACCTAAGTTTGACGCTTAACCTAACACCGACCCTTAACCTAACCCAAGTGCCCTTAACCTAACCCACGTCCACCGAACCTAACCGAGACGTGTGAACCTAATGTCTAACTCGTAACGCGTGATGTTGGCTGTCGTGTGTGCTGACGGCAGATTGGGTTGGTCTGTAGTTGCGGATCTCGGTTTGCCTCGGGCGAGGGGTTGGCTCGTAAGCGGCGAGGGGCGCTCCGGCGGAGCATGTTGCTTTGCAGGCGGCGCCCGTTTTTGCGGCGGGCACAATTGAAATTGTTGGGAAACGAACGAAAGGGCTGTGAATGTTGGCGGGCGAGAGGAGGAGGACGTGGCCCGACGGCTGCGGGCCGATCGGGAAACGGTGGGAGGGCGATGGGGCGGCGGAGGTGCGTTTGCACGGCCGTCATCGCCGCACGCCTCCGCTTGTGTGGCTGTGGCGCCGGCCGCGCTGGCCGGGCTGCCGCGGCGACGGTGTGGGGCTTTTGCCGAAGGTTTGGCCATTGTGGCCGGTCGCCGGCTGGGGCTGTGGGGGCGGCATTTGGGCGTGGGCGGCGATTCTCGGCGGGCCGACCCAGGCTGTAGCGCGCGGTGGCTGCAGTTTGGCCGTGGTTTGCGGCGCTGCCGTGGCGACTGGTTGGCGACTGTGGTGTGGCTGTGTGTAGCCCCATCCTCGGTGGTTTGAAAGGCGCGGGTGGTTGTGGCGCAGGTGTGGGGCTGCTCCGCACAGGCTGTCGGACGTTGGGCGGTAGCAAGCGCGGGAGGCGCGGCGCGGCGGCGCGCAGAGTGGCGGCCGCTCTCTCGGCCGTCCGCGCCCGCCCGCGACACTGGCTGGGCCCGTGGCGCGAGGCGGCTATTCCTCTGCTGTGCGCTCCGCTCGCTGCGTGTCTCCTCTCGCTCTCGCTGCTCGCTGTGTGTGAACGCGCGTCGTCGAAATGGCAGATCAGGCGGCTACGAACGAGACTGCTGCGGCACCCGCCGCCACCGGCACTACGAAGAAGGCAAAGTCTGCGTCGTCTGCGAAGAAGCCGCGCGCCAAGCCTGCGCACCCGCGCACCTCTGAGATGGTGACGGCCGCCATCAAGAGTCTGAAGGAGCGCGGCGGATCGTCGCTGCAGGCGATCAAGAAGTACATTGCCGCGCACTACAAGCTGGACGCGGAGAAGCTGGCGCCGTTTATCAAGAAGTACCTCAAGTCGGCCGTGGTGGCGGGCGAGCTGGTGCAGACGAAGGGGAAGGGCGCGTCCGGCTCTTTCAAGCTTGCCGGCGCCGGCGGCGGGGCGGCTGAGGGCGGCAAGGCTCGTGCTGGCGGTGCCAAGAAGAAGCGCGCCGCTCCGGCCAGCAAGGAGAAGAAGGGCGCCCGTGCGGCCGGCGCAAAGAAGGCTGGTGGCGTGAAGGCGGCGACCGGTCGGAAGGCGGGCGCCGCCAAGAAGGCGTCTGCGGCGTCGGCCGCTCCCGCCGGTGCGAAGAAGGCGGCTGCTGCCAAGCCGGCCAAGGCCAAGTCGCCGTCGAAGGCGAAGAAGGCCGCCAAGGTTCCGACGAAGAAGCCGAAGGCGCCGCGCCCGAAGAAGGCGACGACGCCGTCTAAGGCGAAGGCTTCGCCCAAGAAGAAGAAGTAGAGAGGAATGGGAAAGGAAGGGTTGGCGGTTGACTCCGTCGTCCGCACCCCCCGTCCCCGTCGTCTAGTGGCGCGCAACAGACGCGCGGCCCAAAACGGCCCTTCTCAGGGCCATCAAAGCACGTCGGGAAGGTTTTGATTGTCGTGTTTGTGTTGCGGTGTGGTTGTGTCGTCTGGCGTTTCTGTATGCCCGTGTGTGGATACTGTTTGCGTGCCGTGGTGGTTGGATTGCGGGGGGTCGGTGGCGGGTGCGGGCGGCGGTAGCGGTTGATTGTCGCCGTTTTTTTTTTTTTTTTTTTTTTTTTTTGTTTGGTCGCGGCCGGCCGACGGTTGGTTTTGTGTCATGTTGTTTGAATACTTTGGTTTGCCTGCCTGCCGTCTTCTCGGATGTGTCTTGTCTTGTGTGTGTGTGTGTGTGTGTGTTCTTGCAACGGGGGCGGGGGACGTTGAGATGTGGAAAGGGTCGGTGGCGTTGGACGTGCCTGGCTTTTTGTTTGTTTTTCTTTTCGAAACGAAGCGGCGGCCGGCCGTGTGGTTGACGGCGTCGGCCGATGGGTATTGTGCGCTTTGAGCGCCGCGCCGGGGAGGGATGATGTTGATTGTTGCGCGCGCCAGCAAGCTGGCAGAGGAGAGCGGCTGTGGCGGACGGACGGGAAGTGGAAGTGGTGTTTTGTCTTTGGTTCTGTGGTTGTGGGGCGAGAGGCGACCGACAAAGTTTGCTCGCGACGGAGTGATGTTAGTGGCCCTGAAAAGGGCCGTTTTGTTTGTTGCGTGCGCGGGCGGGCGGTGCCCAGCGGCTGGCGCGGTGTTTAGGCGCGCTCGCCGCGGATGCGGCGCGCGAGCTGGATGTCCTTGGGCATGATGGTGACGCGCTTGGCGTGGATTGCGCACAGGTTGGTGTCTTCGAAGAGGCCGACGAGGTAGGCCTCGCTGGCCTCCTGCAGGGCCATGACCGCGGAGCTCTGGAAGCGCAGGTCGGTCTTGAAGTCCTGGGCGATCTCGCGCACTAGGCGCTGGAATGGCAGCTTGCGGATGAGCAGCTCTGTGCTCTTCTGGTAGCGCCTGATTTCTCGCAGGGCGACGGTGCCCGGCCTGTAGCGGTGGGGCTTCTTGACGCCGCCGGTGGCGGGCGCGCTCTTCCTCGCCGCCTTGGTGGCGAGCTGTTTGCGCGGCGCCTTTCCGCCGGTGGACTTGCGGGCCGTTTGCTTTGTGCGGGCCATAGCGGTAGCGGTAGCGGAGCGGCGTGGAGGCGAGGTGCTGCGTCGGGTGCTGCCTTGACGACACGGGCGCGCGCCAGCGGCCGTGGTGCGCTTATATGCCCTCGGTTGCGCGTGGTGGGGGGAGGGCGGGCCAGAGTCTATATAGGGGGGCTGGCGCGTGCGCTGGGCGCAGACCGTAGCCGACTCGCTAGCGCCGGGTGAGGAGCCAGCCGCTGCAGCAGACGTTTTGCTTGCCCTGAGCTTTTTGAGGATTTAGAAGAGATGACTGGCCGCGGCAAGGGAGGAAAGGGGCTCGGCAAGGGTGGCGCCAAGCGGCACCGCAAGGTGTTGCGCGACAACATCCAGGGCATCACGAAGCCCGCGATCCGCCGCCTGGCTCGCAGGGGCGGCGTGAAGCGCATCTCTGGTCTGATCTACGAGGAGACCCGCGGAGTGCTGAAGGTGTTCCTGGAGAACGTGATCCGCGACGCGGTGACGTACACTGAGCACGCCAAGCGCAAGACTGTGACGGCCATGGACGTGGTGTACGCCCTGAAGAGGCAGGGGCGCACCCTGTACGGTTTCGGCGGTTAGGCGCGTCGCAGCCGGTGTGCTGTGCCGCGTTGGCCTTCCCGCGGCCGTGGGAGAGACGAAAACGGCCCTTTTCAGGGCCACCACACTGTTCGGAAATTGAAAAGTGCGAAAGAGTCTGTGTTGTTGTTGCTGCGTGTGTTGCCTGCCTGCCTTCTTTCTTTCTTTCTTTCATTCTTTTCATTTCGTTTGCGTTTGAGTGACGTGACGTGACTGGGAGAAAGGAAAGGAAGCGGGTCTTGTGGCTGTGTGTGTGCGCGAGAGAGGGCGTTGTGTGTTTGTTTTGTTTATCGATCGATGGAGACGCCGGGCTGTGTGTTGTTGTTGTTGTGCGAGAGGCGGTGAATATTTGCGTGGTTTTGGCTGTGTGTTTGCGGCGGCGTTGGAGTTGCCGAGGCAAGGCGTGCCCATAGGCGGCCGGATCAGCTGTTTCGTTTGTATGGGGCGCGCGGGAGTGGAGGGCGGTGTGTCGACACGCTCGTTTAACAGTGGTGATTATTGCTGTCGTTGTCGTTGTCGTTTGGAAGGCGACTGTGCGTGCGTGGAGGTGCTTGAGGCAAACGAAACGAAACAAAACAAGGGAAATGTGTGTGTGTGTGTGTGTGTGTGTGTGTTGGGCCACACGGGCTGTGGACGACAAGATGGCGGCGGCTCTTCTTGTTCTTCTCTCTTTTAGTCCTCTACCGTTAGAGGGGGAGTTGGTGGAGGTTATTGTCGCCTGTGGACATTTGCTCCTCTTTTCTGTGTGTTGTTCTTATCTTTGGTAGTGTGCTTTTTCGGACGTTGCTGTTTTGTTGAGAGTGATTATGTGTTCTGTTTGTGCTACCGCTGGAGTAGCGACTCGGGTCTTGCACATCTGTCCCTGTGGTGTTCATATTGCCCAAGGGTCAAGACGTAATAGTCATTTTCTGAATTCCGCGCGGTGGCGTAGAACGCTTGTGCCAGGGCGCGGAACCGTGTTGTGGGTGGTTCTAGGCAGGTGTGCCGCGGGGACGTGTGAGGCCCGTCGTAGAGCGCTCCGCTTTGGACCCTTCTGTAGGCGACGCATCGTCGATCTGGCTGCATAGCCCCATACAGGGCGCGCATATTCCAGTATCGCTACCCGCTACCCCTGTTGCGGGGTCGAGGGAACAGGGGTTACAGGATCTGCATCCTGGCGTGAGCGTTTGTGCCAAGTTCCCCTATGTTGACACTTCGATGTCAGGCGGCTGTGGAAGTGAAGTTAAAGTAAAGTAAAGCAAAGCGCGGCGAGGACGACTGAAATTTTGCTTTGGACGTAGGTTTGTGTGGTGGCCCTGAAAAGGGCCGATTGTTGTGAGCCGAGCCGGGCCGGCAAAGCGCGTTGCGTGCAGGGGAGCACGCAGCGCTGCTGGGCGGCGGGTCCGCGTGCCGATTGCCTGGCCTCTCTGTTTAGGCCTTCTTCTCGGTCTTCTTTGGCAGCAGGACGGCCTGGATGTTGGGCAGGACACCACCCTGTGCGATGGTGACGCCCGACAGGAGCTTGTTGAGCTCCTCGTCGTTGCGGATGGCAAGCTGCAGGTGGCGCGGGATGATGCGCGTCTTCTTGTTGTCGCGGGCCGCGTTTCCGGCCAGCTCGAGCACCTCAGCCGCGAGGTACTCCATGACGGCGGCGAGGTAGACGGGCGCCCCGGCGCCGACGCGCTCGGCGTAGTTTCCCTTGCGCAGGAGGCGGTGGATTCTGCCGACCGGGAACTGGAGCCCGGCCCTGCTTGAGCGGGACTTTGACTTGCCCTTGACTTTGCCTCCCTTTCCGCGTCCGGACATGGCGATGCGCTGTGGTGTAAAAAAACGAGACGAGACGAACGACGGTGCGAGCCGCAGCGAGTCGAGCAGCGGAGTGGCGGCGCCGCCACTCTCTACTGCACTATAATGCTTCCTCTGCTTGAGGGTGGCTGCGCGTGGAGTTTATTGTCCTAGAGACATTTACTCCAATTAGGTTTGGGTGGATTTTTTTTTTTTTATTTTTTACTTGTCTTTGTGGTTGGTCTTATATTAGGTGTGCATTTATATGTACTTACTTGGCTGCCCTGGTTGGGGGCTGGGTTGGATGATGGTGATATGATGTGGGTGTTGGATGATTTAATGGTTGGTGTGTCTTATTGGTCATAAAGGATCGATTTCGGTCTTTTATGCCTATCTCTAGTTGGGTCGTACTGTCCCAGCCTGTTGATCAGGTTGTTTGTGGACCTGGATGCTGTCTCATAGAAGGTTTCCGCGAGTTCTTGGAATCTTTCTATTAGTGGCATGACTTCTGCCGCCTCGTGTAGGTCGGCCGTTGGGAACCGTGAGGGGACATGTAGCGCTCGTCTTAGCGCCCTGTTTTGTACACGCTGGAGTTTTTCAATGTGTGTTTTAGCTGCATAGCCCCAGATGGGGCATGCATACTCCATGATGGGGCGGATAAGTGAGCAGTACACTCTCACACCTATATTTGCTGCCAGCGAGCTTCCTGTATTGAGAACAGGGTACAAGAGGCTCATTCTGGCGCTCGCTTTGAGTCTTAGGTCCTCAATGTGTGGTTTCCATGTGAGGCGTTTGTCAAGTGTCACTCCTAGATATTTTGCCGTTTGCCTCCATGGTAGCTCCTGGCCATTTAGCCTAAGGTGTAGTGGTGGTCTTCTTTGTGGCCCGCGCTTGCCTAATCGGCGGGTTATGAGCATCGCCTGTGTTTTCTCACTATTGATGGTGATGCGCCATTTCTTTGCCCATTGTTCTGTGTCGTTTAGGACTGTCTGTAGTCGTCTGGTGACCAGATCCCTGTTGGCGTTGCGTGTGAAGAACGCTGTATCGTCCGCGTACTGCGCTGTGTGGACCAGGGGCGCGGTGGGCGTGTCTGCGGTGTATAGACTATACAGGACAGGCCCTAGCACCGAACCCTGGGGCACTCCAGCGCGCACGCGTCTTCTCGTCGAGAGTGAAGAGTCAACCCTAACGGAGAAAGTTCTGTTCGAGAGATAGCTTTTCAGTAGTTTCACTATCGTCCCGGGGAAGCCCTGTGTGTACAGTTTGTATAGTAACCCAGTGTGCCATACGGTGTCGAAGGCTTTGGCTACGTCAAGTAGCACTATCCCACAGTAGCCTCTTCGATTGAAAGCTTCGGTTGCTGCTTCAACCACTCTCATGATTTGTTGCGGGGCTGAATGTTTCTGCCTGAAACCGAACTGGAAATTTGGTAGAATTTGCTCTCTTGATATATGTTGCTCGATGGGTATGAGCAGGAGGCGCTCGTAAATCTTACTGAGAGTGGGTAGGAGGCTTATCGGCCTGTGGTGCTGTGGGAATACTGGGTCTTTACCTGGTTTGGCTATCGCGACCACTTCCGCGTGTTTCCAGCACGCTGGAAACTCGCGGGTACGAGATATCTCGTTGAAGACGTCCGCGATGTGTGTAATTGCCAGTGGCGGGAGATGTTTTATTAGTTGGTTCGTGAGCCGGTCGTGGCCTGGGGCCTTTTTGTTGGGGAGAGACTTGATTACTTTTGCCACGTCTTCTGGGGCGAAAAGTGGTGGGTCTTCGTTTTCGTCATCTTCAGCTGCAAGGAAGACTGCAAGCTGTCGACGGACTGTGTATTCATGGTCTCTATCCTGTGCTTCCGCTGGTTTGAACTGCTGTTCAAATGCGTCGGCGAGCGCGTTGGCCTTGTCAGCTGCGCTGTAGACCATGCCACGCTCGCCGTGCAGCGGCGGCATTCTAGCGCGTCTTTTTGTAAATTGTTTCGTCGCTTGCCATAGGCTGTTGTCGTCTACTTTGAGGGCTGAGAGGCGTGCAGACCATTGCTGGTTGCGGTGCTCAGTGAGTGCGGCTTTCAGCTCTCTCTGTAGTCTGTTGAGCAGCCTCCTAGTGTTTGGGTTTCTTGTTATTTTCCATTCCTTTGCGATCCTGTTTTTGTGCCGAATTTGCGCAAGCAGGTGCTCCGGGAGTCGTATTTGAGGAGGCGGGCCTTCCCGCTGTCGGGGTGTGGCCTCCTCAGCAGCCTGCAGGATCGTGTTGGTGAGGTCTTGAAGCGCCTGTTCTGCTGTATTTGCAGTTGGAGGCGGGGCGCGAGCAATTTCTGATGCGACGTTATCTTGAAATTGCTCCCAGTTTGTGCGTTTGTATGTCGCCTGGTGTTGTGGAAGAGCTACCCACTCTCCCACGTCGACCTCTAGTATAACAGGGTTGTGATCGGAGGACATTCTGTTGACTGTCCTCGCTGTCACAAAGCCTGTTATCCTCCTTGTGAGAGCTATGTCGAGGACGTCCGGCCTACCTCCGTTCTTTGGGAAGTGAGTCGGCTCCTCTGGGCCCCATATGTCGAATTGTAGGTTGCGCGCGAGTCGTTGCAGTTGACGACCTGCTCTGTTTGTGTATCGCGAGTGCCAGTCTGCGTGCTTGGCGTTGAGGTCTCCTCCTATTAGGAGCTTGCCTCTAATCTGCCCTAATGCGGTTATATCTTCCTCTACTATTAATGGGGTAGGGGGGCGATATACTGCAACGACTGTTAGGGGACCTGTGGCTGTGGCAATTTCCACTGCCACAGTTTCTAACTGTTGGGTAGCTGGAATGTAGACCTGGTGGTGGGGGATCCCTCTTTTGATAAATATGGCTACCCCGCCTCCGGCGGTTAGCCTGTCTTTTCTATAACAATTGTAATTGGGGACCGTCGCTTTTACTCCCGGTTTTAGATGGGTTTCGGCCACCATGCAGACGTCGATATTGACTTCTTTCATGAATTCGCGGAATTCCATGACTTGCCCGACGATTCCGTCGGCGTTGAAGATACTTATTGACAGGCCTTGAATGTGTGGGCGTCTATCCATGTTTGGCCGTTGGTGCTGCTGGGGAAATCGCTGAGGGCTGCGATTGCTTGGCTGCCACTTGGAGAGCGGCGAGGATTTGTACGTTTTGTTGTTGTATCTCACGCATCATTTGCGTGAGGAGACTGAGAGTCTGTGTCATGAGTCCTAGCACTGGGTCTGCGGAGGAAGGCGTAGTGGTAGCTTCGCTCTCTACTGGAGCGGTGTGCTGACCGTCGTCTGATTGACGGTCTGCTGCTGCCGCTTTTCGCAGACTGGTCTTTGGTATGGGGTGCAAAGCTTCCCCAGAACTTCCCTCGTTAGGCGGGATCTGGTCGGGTTCTGTGGTGTCCTGAGTTGCGTCTGTGGGTGTCAGGTTGTCCTCCTCAGCGCCCGCCGCAGCCGGCAGGGGCCCACTGGGTAGCTGGCCCGTGCCGACGGCGACGTTCGCGTAGGTCGCGCCATCGGTAACGTCCCTGGGTCTTGCCCGATAGGCCGGCCTGTCCGGTCTTGTTTGGTTTTCAGGACGGTTAGCGGGCTTGGCTCGGGGTTTGTCCGGCGGTTTTTGAGCCGCCTTCACGCCTCTGGCGCGTTGGACGTAGTTTTTGTGCACTTTGCAGCCCAGGTAGCTGGAGACGTGGCCTTCGCCGCAAAGCGCACACTTGATGCTTGGGTCGTCCTTTTTTATTGTGCATGTTCTAGAGTCGTGTTCCCCCGCGCATTTCCTGCATCGGGGGGGCATATCACAGTGTGTGGCGATGTGCCCGAGTCCCTGGCACTTAAAGCACTGAACAGATTTGTTTTTCTTTCGCAGCAGTTCAGTGGTTACTGGGACGGAAAGAACTTCCGTGATTTGTCTCCTGTTCTGGGGGGAGTCCGGTATTACTGCTACGTATAGTGGCCATTTATAATCGGAACCGGGTTGCTTCATCTGGGTTACCGATTTGACATCATAACCTTGGCTCATCAGGTCGATTTTGATGGCCTTGGGGGAGAGTTTGCGAGGCAGGTCTCGGATCACAATGTTGAGGTTGCGTGTTCTGTCTGTTGGGAAGGTGTAGTGGGGAATTCGTTTCTCCACTAGCACCTGCTTTACCTCTTTGTAATCGTCGAGGTTGTGGAGGACTAGCTTTATCTTGTCGCCTCCCGCGGGTTTGGCCTTAAATGGTCTGTCCCCTAGTGTCGATTTCATCAGGTCATACAATTCTTTGTAATCCCTGTCGAACTCGGCAACTATTGGGGGCAGTTGGACGCGTTTCTGCTTGCGCGTTTCCCCCTGTTGGTTTTGGGGCGCATCACCATCTGTGGGCTCGTCTGCTATGCTAGCGAAACGGTTAGTCGTGGGGGCTATCTCCCTGGCTGGTGGGGGAGTGGGCTGGCGGACCGTGTTTCTTGCTAGTTCAAAGCCGTTTTCGTCGGGACCGCGCTCTTGTTCCGCCACGTCATTTCCGTTCTGGGGCCCTGTCTCATCGATCACGAGAGCGCCCTCTGAGTCAGAGTCGCCATTTGGTGACTCGTCTTCAGCGGCCTTGGCTCTTTCGAGGATCTTGGCTCTATGATTTCTACGCCTGCACCTGTTTTTCTTTTGGGTCCTCGACAGCTTGACACGAGGGGAAGGGGTGCGGGTGAATTTCACTTTGCTGGAGAGTTTACTGGTGGGCTTGGGTTGCGCTATTGATGATGGTTTGGGAAGAATTTTTACTGGGATGTGATTGTCTCCGCGTTTGCGCTTAAGAAATGGGATAAGCGCATCCTGAGCGTTTGCTAGAAGGAGTGGGGGTCCTTTATGCTCTCGGGTGCGGCGGCCGGTTGCGCTCGCGGCCCATTGGTCGGCGGCCGCAACGGGGCGAGCTGGTAAAGGTGCGGCGGCGGGGCGCGCTGGGTGCCACTGTGTGGGGAGACGCTGACTAGAGCGGAGCGCTTGCTGCTGGTGTTGCTGCCGTACGTTCACGTTCTTGTTTTGAGATGCCGCCCAAGACTAGCGGGAAGGCCGCCAAGAAGGCTGGCAAGGCTCAGAAGAACATTTCGAAGGGCGACAAGAAGAAGAAGCGCAAGAGGAAGGAGAGCTATGCCATCTACATCTACAAGGTGCTGAAGCAGGTGCACCCTGACACGGGCATCTCGTCGAAGGCGATGAGCATCATGAACAGCTTCGTGAACGACATTTTCGAGCGCATCGCGGCCGAGGCGTCTCGCCTGGCGCACTACAACAAGCGCTCGACCATCACGTCCCGCGAGATCCAGACCGCTGTGCGGCTGTTGCTGCCTGGCGAGCTGGCCAAGCACGCCGTGAGCGAGGGCACGAAGGCGGTGACCAAGTACACGAGCTCCAAGTAAGGAGGTGGCTCTGGAATGGAAGGAGATCCTCCGTTGCGAGAGCGGCAAAACGGCCCTTTTCAGGGCCACCAAATGGCCTTTGCGGGAAGGGCGGAATTGTTGTTGTTTTTGTTTTGTTTTGTGTGTGAGTGGGTGGACGGCGGCAATAGCTACCGCTTTGGTTGCGACGCGACGCGACGGGGTGGGGTGGCCGATGCGATGAATAATTTGATTGTTTAGGGGGCGCGTCGCGTGTTGCGGGGTACGGCCACGGTGTGACGTGGAATGGAGGCACGTGCGCACAACTCGTTGTCTGCGAGGGGGGGGGGGGGGGGTTGAAGTGCGATCGGTGATGTGCCCTTTGGATGGAGGTGCCGGTTAGTTACGTGACGGGTGGAAACGAAACGCGATTGTTGGGAATGTCAGTGTGTAACGACGGCCGTTTGCGGGTCGGTTTGCACGCCATATATGGCGAGGGTGAAATGTGTCTGTAAATGCAGCGTGGAGGCGTGTGAGTGACGTTTAAATGTGAACGCGCAATGAGACACCACTGTGTATTTGCATTGTGCGGGCGACACGCACGATGATATGTACCTTTCCCCCGACTCTGATTTCGATAGTCGTGTCTGACTGACTGTGTCTGCTTGTGTGCGTACGACGCACGCACACCGACGTCGTCATTGAAGATGCATGCTCGCGTGTCCAGTGCAGTACAGTAGAGTAAGCGCGACGCTAGAAGACGACGGTCGCTTTGGCGAATGTGCGTACACGTGTTTGTGTGTATGTCGGTGATGTGGTCCGATCCGTCGCCTCTGGGAAACTGTCGATCGGCGCGGTACACCGGACGTCGTGAACACCCGTCATACCGTCGCGCTGAGAACGGTTACCGAAAGGTGAACGAACCTCTGATCGGTCGAATGTCTGGGCAGAACGTGAGGAGAGAATGGTGGAGGGAAGGAGAGAGGGGAAAAAAAAAGAAAAATAGAGAGAGAGAAAACGGAAAAAAAAGAACCAAACAAAACGGAGAAACGCAGTGTAGAGCAACGGAACGTTCCCGTGTCGGAGGTGTATTGTAGCCGCACTGAAATGCGTGTAACGGCGCGGCGGCAAGTGTCTGCCGTGGTGAACGTTACCTTTGACGGCTGAATTGTGCGTTGCGTTGCTCTTTGCTTTCCCGGATGTGTATGTAACGTAACGTTCGTTGAGATGGTTCTGAGGAAGAATGTAAGACAGTGCCCGTGCCGTCTGTGTTCGTGTGCAAAGCCATTGTGTGTGTGTGTGTGTGTGTGTGTGTGTGTGTGTGTGTGTGTGTGTGTGTGGCGTCCGGGAATGGCGGTGGGCGTGCCCTGCATGTGGCCCGGAAGGCTGTTCGTTTCGCGGTAGTGTGTGGACAGGGGAGGGGCACGCGTAACGCTGCTGGCATGGCATGGCATTCGGGAGATGGGAGGGGGCAAACGAAGAAAACAAGACGCGGAGGCTATAAAGACGGGGAGGGGCGCGGTGTGGGTGGCTTGCGCTGCGCTCGGCTGGCGCGTGCGGCGTTGTTTTTGTGCAAGAGAAGAGAAAACGAATGGGTTGCCGGGAGGGGGCCGTTGTGGTGTAGCCGCAGACGCGGCTGTCAGTGAACGTGGTGAGACCGACGGATGCGGGAGGGGCGGGGGCGGGGAAAACACTAGAAGAAAGAAGGAGAAAAACGCTGCTGCAACCAACATGAAATGAGGCCTTTTGTAACCTGCCAGCAACAAAAGAACAACAAAAAGAAAGGTCTATCAACATTGAATGTAAATGGAAATGGACCCAAGTGTAAACCTCCCCGCACAAATAGTCGTAAATGTGCCAGAATGTTGTTAACGTCCCTAGAAAATGAACGAACGAAGATTGATGAGAAACGCGCGATAATATGATGAATGGAAATAATGAACCATGAACATCTCAACAGACATAATTGAAAACCCGATAAACGTTGTAAGGGCAGCGCTGGCTGACCTGACCTTCGGCCCTGTGTATTCTGAAACGTCCCCCTTTGAACAACCAATGTATACAAAACTGTGCTTAAACTGACACACAATATTTTGAGCGCAACGCAATCTGACTATCAAAGATCCCTGCAAAAGAATGGCCCTGAGTAACATTAAAGTACACCTGTCGGAAATCACTTACCTCACAAAAAGCTTCATTACTCGAACTACTGCAATACAGCGAGCACCACTGCTGCCAGCTAAATAAGAGATTCCAAACTACGGAGGGCACTAACTACCGATGGGGATAGTTAGCAAAGTAAAGATGTTTCATAGAGAACAACAAACAATGTATTTACCCTTAATATCATCACCAGTCATAATATATGTAATTTGAAAAGTCCGCCATCTCTGTCGTCACGTGCACCAGTGCTGGCGGCCCACCCCTAACTGCGCAACGCTACGCGCTGTTCACATCCAGCTATAGCAGTTCATGACAACAATGCAAACTAGCCACAGACTGCACACAGCACAGGCGGTGATTTTCACGCGGAGCGCTACGTGGCATTACCAATATAAAAATCTAAACAAACAGCGTACGTACAAATTAGAATAAAAAGAGCAAAAGATCGTTACGTCAAAAAACAAAAACAAAAAAGACAAAAGAGAAGAAACAAACTGCATCTATATGTGCTCTTAACTGTAGATACCTGTACACAGCGTCGTGCAATGAATGCCGGCTCACATTTAATTTTGATTGTTGGAGGAAATGCGTAGGAAATATTCTTTAAATGGAAATGAATGGTTGTACTTTAAAAAAAAAGTTAGTTTGGAAACAAAGTATTATTGGGGCATTTTGTTGTGAAGAAAATAGTTACAATTGACATACAGTATTAGATTTGCGCAATGCAGCTTCATTACCTTACCTGTAATAACAATATGCATCGTCCCGAACGGAGACCAGAGTCGCGAGAAGAGCACGCCGCCGCCCGCTCAGTACAATCGTCCACTCGCTAATACTGTCGACTGACTAGTACCTCTCCCGACCCGCCACATATAGATGGCAACTGTTCCTGCCGACCCGCTACGTGCTACTAGTGTCGTGTGGCGCAGACTAGCGGCGATAAGAAACGCTCTGGTCAGAGATTGTGTCGTGCCTCGCCATCGCTGGTAACGAGTACATACGTGTTTCAGCGCGCGTACCGGAAGACGCAGTGCGGAGCCAGAGACTGTGTTGTCGAGGCCGTCGGCGCAGTGCATGTCGGTCGGTCGAGTGCGTGCGGGAGGGCAGAGAGGCAGCGTCGGCACGGAGATGCACGCACGGGGGCTGCGGCGTGGCGCGTTTGCGGTAGGCGCCTTTGGTGGCAACGGCCGGGACAAGCAGCGGTGTATGGTGTGGTGCGGGCCGGACAGGGGCGGAGGAGGAGGAGGAGGCGGCGGCGCGACGATGGCATTGGGGCGGAAACGGGGACGGGGACGGCGACGGCGGATGTTGAGAGAGAGGCGTCACGCGCGGACCGACACAGACGCACAGATAGATAGATAGATAGATAGATAGATAGATAGATAGATAGGTAGGAAGAAGAAGGGGCGGCTGGTGAGTGGGTGCAATTTAGGCGGTAGACACAAGAGGTCGGCACGGCATTTGCGTGGTGTGGCGTTGTTACGGGGTGTGCTCGCTTGCCTCGTTTTGTTGATGCGCGCAGGAAGATGTGCAGAGCAGCGGCGGGCGGCTCGGTTCGGTTTGGCCCGGCGGGCCGCGCTGTTGTCGCGGACGTGAGCGCCCCCTGGCGGGTGGCCGGAGGCGGCGCGGCGTGTTGGACGTGTGGCTGGCGGCAGTGCACAATTGCGAGTGGCTGGCGGTGTGGCGGTTGGCGCGTCGGGCGGCCGAGAGAGAGGAGAGGTATGTATGTGTTTGCGGGCGCCTTTGCTGCGCGGCGTCGTGCAGGGAGGGAGGGAGGGCGGGCGGGCGGCTGTCGACTGTGTGTGTGTGTGTGTGTGTGTGTGTGGCGAATTGGCGGCGTTGTGCTCCGGCCGAAGGCGTCGGGAGAGGAGAGTTGGTCGTGATGTCATGTCGCGCCGTGTCATGTTTGCGAAACGGCTGCCGAGAGGTGTGGTGGTAGCGAGCCGGTCGGTGTCGGTGTCGGTGCGATGGGAATGTGCGTTTGGCGGTTTCGGTGTGCTTTTTTTTTTGCTGCGGCGTGAGAGTGGGGCGGGCGGGCAGGCTTGCTGTTGTTGGTTCCTTGTGTCTTGTGTGTGTAGCTTGATGGCAACGTGGAAGGGCGCCGGTTTCGAGCCGTGCGTGTGGTTGTCGACGTAGACTGGTTGGGGTGTGCCGTTGCACGTGCATGTTTGGGTCGTTGGTGTGGTTTTGGCTGGCTGGCTGGCTGTGTGTGTGTACGACGGGAAGGGGGAGGCGGCGGTGGATAGTGCAGTAGTTGTGTCGTTGCCACGGGCGTCGGGTGCGGCTGTGCGTAGTGGCGGAAAGGTGTCGGTTGCGGGAAGCGAGGCCGTCGTTGGCGGTGTCGCGTGCCTTCGTGAATCGAGTGGGGCGGGGAAAGGAGCAGCGTGCCGCTGCGTCGCGGCCGTTAGCCAGAGGCTGTGCTTTGATAGTTTTGTGGACGGTTCGTGCGAGGCGATTTGTTGCCTGCCCTATGTTTGTTTGTTGTTTTGGAGACGACGACTGGTTGGTGGCGTGCGCGCGAGCGAAGTGGCGGTGCGCGTTTCCCGTGTCGACTGCCGACTGCCGACTGCCGACTGCCGACTGCCGACTGCCGGCTGGCGACAGGTGCGCCGTCGGTGGGGTGGGTGGCCGGCACAAGTAGAGGCGGCGGCGTCGTTGCGGTGTGTTTGTGTTGTCGGCTGTGTCGGCGACAGCTGTTTGTGCGGTGCGTGTGAATGGTGGTGCAAACGTGTGCTGGCGTTGAGGCTGCGACCGCGGCGTGTTGTTGGTTGATGTTGAACAGCGGCTGTGTGCGGTGGTGGTGTTGCCGCACGTGCATCCGGCCCGGCGCGGAAAGCGCAGTTGCGGCGGCCCTTCGGTGCCAGCCACGTCGCGTGAGCGGCGGGTTGCTCTGGTCGACACGTGGTGCTCTGGTTTGTTGTTTGGTGCCCTTTGGCCGGTGGGTGGTCCGTGTGTCTCGGTATCTGGTCGTGGTCGTGCTGCCCGTTTGTCGGCGTTGTCTGTGGCTTCGCTTTTGTTTTTTGCGGCGTGCCGACGACCCGACGCGACCTTTACACCCAAAGTGTGGCGCCCGAAGGTGAACCAACGTCGTAATCCGACCTCGGCGCTTAAGCTCTAAGCCTAAGCTGAGCGAACCGAACCGAACCGAACCTGTAGCGTTGCGTAGCGTGAGGTGAGGTGCGGTGAGGTCAGCCTCAGCGCCAAGTAAGCCAAGCTGTCCGGCCGTGAGGTGGGTGGGTAGGTAGGTGCGGCTGCTGCGGCCACCTGACGCCCGACGTGTGTTTGAATGCTTAACCTAAGTTTGAGGCTTAACCTAACCCAAGTGGCCTTAACCTAACCTAACCCAACCTAACCTCTGACGCCCGACGTGTGTTTGAATGCTTAACCTAAGTTTGACGCTTAACCTAACACCGACCCTTAACCTAACCCAAGTGCCCTTAACCTAACCCACGTCCACCGAACCTAACCGAGACGTGTGAACCTAATGTCTAACTCGTAACGCGTGATGTTGGCTGTCGTGTGTGCTGACGGCAGATTGGGTTGGTCTGTAGTTGCGGATCTCGGTTTGCCTCGGGCGAGGGGTTGGCTCGTAAGCGGCGAGGGGCGCTCCGGCGGAGCATGTTGCTTTGCAGGCGGCGCCCGTTTTTGCGGCGGGCACAATTGAAATTGTTGGGAAACGAACGAAAGGGCTGTGAATGTTGGCGGGCGAGAGGAGGAGGACGTGGCCCGACGGCTGCGGGCCGATCGGGAAACGGTGGGAGGGCGATGGGGCGGCGGAGGTGCGTTTGCACGGCCGTCATCGCCGCACGCCTCCGCTTGTGTGGCTGTGGCGCCGGCCGCGCTGGCCGGGCTGCCGCGGCGACGGTGTGGGGCTTTTGCCGAAGGTTTGGCCATTGTGGCCGGTCGCCGGCTGGGGCTGTGGGGGCGGCATTTGGGCGTGGGCGGCGATTCTCGGCGGGCCGACCCAGGCTGTAGCGCGCGGTGGCTGCAGTTTGGCCGTGGTTTGCGGCGCTGCCGTGGCGACTGGTTGGCGACTGTGGTGTGGCTGTGTGTAGCCCCATCCTCGGTGGTTTGAAAGGCGCGGGTGGTTGTGGCGCAGGTGTGGGGCTGCTCCGCACAGGCTGTCGGACGTTGGGCGGTAGCAAGCGCGGGAGGCGCGGCGCGGCGGCGCGCAGAGTGGCGGCCGCTCTCTCGGCCGTCCGCGCCCGCCCGCGACACTGGCTGGGCCCGTGGCGCGAGGCGGCTATTCCTCTGCTGTGCGCTCCGCTCGCTGCGTGTCTCCTCTCGCTCTCGCTGCTCGCTGTGTGTGAACGCGCGTCGTCGAAATGGCAGATCAGGCGGCTACGAACGAGACTGCTGCGGCACCCGCCGCCACCGGCACTACGAAGAAGGCAAAGTCTGCGTCGTCTGCGAAGAAGCCGCGCGCCAAGCCTGCGCACCCGCGCACCTCTGAGATGGTGACGGCCGCCATCAAGAGTCTGAAGGAGCGCGGCGGATCGTCGCTGCAGGCGATCAAGAAGTACATTGCCGCGCACTACAAGCTGGACGCGGAGAAGCTGGCGCCGTTTATCAAGAAGTACCTCAAGTCGGCCGTGGTGGCGGGCGAGCTGGTGCAGACGAAGGGGAAGGGCGCGTCCGGCTCTTTCAAGCTTGCCGGCGCCGGCGGCGGGGCGGCTGAGGGCGGCAAGGCTCGTGCTGGCGGTGCCAAGAAGAAGCGCGCCGCTCCGGCCAGCAAGGAGAAGAAGGGCGCCCGTGCGGCCGGCGCAAAGAAGGCTGGTGGCGTGAAGGCGGCGACCGGTCGGAAGGCGGGCGCCGCCAAGAAGGCGTCTGCGGCGTCGGCCGCTCCCGCCGGTGCGAAGAAGGCGGCTGCTGCCAAGCCGGCCAAGGCCAAGTCGCCGTCGAAGGCGAAGAAGGCCGCCAAGGTTCCGACGAAGAAGCCGAAGGCGCCGCGCCCGAAGAAGGCGACGACGCCGTCTAAGGCGAAGGCTTCGCCCAAGAAGAAGAAGTAGAGAGGAATGGGAAAGGAAGGGTTGGCGGTTGACTCCGTCGTCCGCACCCCCCGTCCCCGTCGTCTAGTGGCGCGCAACAGACGCGCGGCCCAAAACGGCCCTTCTCAGGGCCATCAAAGCACGTCGGGAAGGTTTTGATTGTCGTGTTTGTGTTGCGGTGTGGTTGTGTCGTCTGGCGTTTCTGTATGCCCGTGTGTGGATACTGTTTGCGTGCCGTGGTGGTTGGATTGCGGGGGGTCGGTGGCGGGTGCGGGCGGCGGTAGCGGTTGATTGTCGCCGTTTTTTTTTTTTTTTTTTTTTTTTTTGTTTGGTCGCGGCCGGCCGACGGTTGGTTTTGTGTCATGTTGTTTGAATACTTTGGTTTGCCTGCCTGCCGTCTTCTCGGATGTGTCTTGTCTTGTGTGTGTGTGTGTGTGTGTTCTTGCAACGGGGGCGGGGGACGTTGAGATGTGGAAAGGGTCGGTGGCGTTGGACGTGCCTGGCTTTTTGTTTGTTTTTCTTTTCGAAACGAAGCGGCGGCCGGCCGTGTGGTTGACGGCGTCGGCCGATGGGTATTGTGCGCTTTGAGCGCCGCGCCGGGGAGGGATGATGTTGATTGTTGCGCGCGCCAGCAAGCTGGCAGAGGAGAGCGGCTGTGGCGGACGGATGGGAAGTGGAAGTGGTGTTTTGTCTTTGGTTCTGTGGTTGTGGGGCGAGAGGCGACCGACAAAGTTTGCTCGCGACGGAGTGATGTTAGTGGCCCTGAAAAGGGCCGTTTTGTTTGTTGCGTGCGCGGGCGGGCGGTGCCCAGCGGCTGGCGCGGTGTTTAGGCGCGCTCGCCGCGGATGCGGCGCGCGAGCTGGATGTCCTTGGGCATGATGGTGACGCGCTTGGCGTGGATTGCGCACAGGTTGGTGTCTTCGAAGAGGCCGACGAGGTAGGCCTCGCTGGCCTCCTGCAGGGCCATGACCGCGGAGCTCTGGAAGCGCAGGTCGGTCTTGAAGTCCTGGGCGATCTCGCGCACTAGGCGCTGGAATGGCAGCTTGCGGATGAGCAGCTCTGTGCTCTTCTGGTAGCGCCTGATTTCTCGCAGGGCGACGGTGCCCGGCCTGTAGCGGTGGGGCTTCTTGACGCCGCCGGTGGCGGGCGCGCTCTTCCTCGCCGCCTTGGTGGCGAGCTGTTTGCGCGGCGCCTTTCCGCCGGTGGACTTGCGGGCCGTTTGCTTTGTGCGGGCCATAGCGGTAGCGGTAGCGGAGCGGCGTGGAGGCGAGGTGCTGCGTCGGGTGCTGCCTTGACGACACGGGCGCGCGCCAGCGGCCGTGGTGCGCTTATATGCCCTCGGTTGCGCGTGGTGGGGGGAGGGCGGGCCAGAGTCTATATAGGGGGGCTGGCGCGTGCGCTGGGCGCAGACCGCAGACGCAGAGACTCGAGCTAGCGATGCCGCGTGAAACGGACGCACGCGCCGAGCGCTCCGCGCCACCGCTCGCTATTATGTCCACTGCGGACAGGGCCGCGTCCCTGCACGCACCGGGAGTTGAGTTGAGTACGTCGGGAGAGCACTCGCGGCCTTCCGATAGTACTCCTCCTCCATCGCGTAGCGTAGCCTCCGAAGGCAACGCATCAGCAGACAAGGCCGCGTCCTTGTACGCAACCAGAGTCGGTAGCAACACATCCGCCGAACCGACTGTTGAAACAGCGTGTGCTTCCTCTCACTCCCTCGATGCAGCGGAACTCCAGCGCATCGAAAAGGAGATGAGGGAGGCATGTATGGACACTGAAGGGAGCTACTACGTCCTCGATGACGAGAACGAGACTCCCGAAACCACAGCCAGCACCGCACCTGCAACAACAACGCCTGCAAACCAGGAAGCAGGAGCTGCGGAGGCTGCGCTGAACTCCTTGTTGGCACTCCTGCCGACGTCCAGCACAGCATTGGAGGCCCACGCCAACAGCGCCCCAAACCAGGACCACACCGCTGACATCACTGAAATGGAGCACCAATCCATTCAGACTCAGATTCAGAATAAGAGGAGGCATTCTGACGGTGACACTCCCGTGCCAGCTAATGCACGGAAGTTCAGGAAGGCAGCAGGCCCTCCCGCACGGCCGAAGGCGACGGCCAAAGGTCGTAGGCGCAGCAACGGAGAGGGAGCGCAACAGCAGGCAGACGCAGACGGCTTCCAAGAAGTGAGGAAGCCGGCAAAGCGCGCCAATATCCCGTCCTCAACCCCGATAGCTGTGGAAAACCAATATAACGCGCTGAGCGACGACGACAGCGAAGACGATGTGCAGATGACGCCCGCACCGCCACGCCGCTCTAAACCGCCACCGCTGGTTCTGGACTACCCTGGCACGTTCCGCGAGCTGCAACAACTGCTGCAGAAGGTGCTAGGGAAGAACAACTTCATAATACGAGTGTCTGGGGAGCTGTTCAAAGTCCAAACGAACAGCACCACAGACTACATGATGCTCAATAAAACAGTAACAGAGAAGGGCATCAAATTCTACACGTACTCCGCAACGAGAGAGAAACCACTGCGTGTAGTATACCGAGGGTTCTCGCACAAAACGGAACCCAGCCACATCAAGGAGGAGCTGGAAGACCTGGGATATGCTGTGAGCGGCGTGTCCAAAATGAAAAATCCACGAACGAGAAAGGACTCGCCGCTCTTCTGCGTGTATGCTCCCAACACAGAGCGCAACAGAGAGCTTTTCCAGCTCCGTCTAATCGCCAACTGCAGTGTGACACCTGAAAACCTGCGCACTAAACAACCGTATGCACAGTGCTTCAGGTGTCAGCAACTCGGCCACGTCCAGAAACACTGCAACATGGACGAGAGATGCGTGAGATGCGCAGGCGAACACGCATCTCGCGATTGCACAATCAAAGGAATACCGCACAAGGACTTCACACCGAAGTGCGCCCTGTGTGGTGAAAATCACATGGCCACGTATAGAGGCTGTGAACGGCACATAGCCTTCCTCGAGCGCGCACAAGGCCAGCAGCAGCGCGGAGGGAAGACGGCCAGAAGCGGGAAAACCGCATTCCGCGACTCGCAGAACTGGCCGGCATCCGGTCAGCCACAAAGGCGACGACGCCGCCGGACACGTGGAGGACGACGCGCCGGATACAACACAGCGCCGCCAGGGGCCAGCACCTCCCGGCCGAGCACGCAGCGGCAGCCGCCAACGGTCGGTAAGGCAGCTCGCGACGCGACCGGCAGTGCAGTCCCGGCCACCTCCCCTACGCGCGAGTCTCAAAACTCGCCGCGAGAGGGCAGCACCTCCCGGACGCAACCGGAAAAGTCAGCCGCCGAGTACAGCTCGTCGCCACCAGAGGGCAGCAGCATGCAGACACTGCAGCCAGCAGCCGGTAAGGCAGCCTCCGCGGCTACCTACAACGCAATCCCGGAGACCGCTACCACGACGGAGTCCCGCAACCCGCCGCGTGGTGGCAGCAGCTCACGGACACAGCCAGCGGCAAGTGACGCCCAGCGAGGCGCGCCGCTCACAGGTGGCAGCACCGCACGGCCGCAGCCGGCACCCCGCGCTAACGCGTGGCCACGGCAGCGATCAGCTGATCCGACGGCAGCCACTACTGCTACCGGGCGCGCGCAACGAGCACGCACAAATAACGAAGACGCAGCCTCCTGGCGGCGCCCTCCGAGAATAGACAGCCCCGTCGACTTCCCGGAGATGCGCCAGCGCGGAAACCGCTACCAACAGCGGCACATCGACGCGCCCCATCCTCCAAACCAACCACAGGAGGAAGACAAGGCCACCCAAATGCTGCAACTGCTGGCAGGCCTCATAGACAGGGTCCTTCATGTGATCGAGGACCTTCCAAACAAGTACGCGGCGTCTGTGGAAAAGATCACACAGACGATTACCTTGGCCATCTCCACCAAACATCATGGATAGAGACGACCGTGGTGTAAAAATCGGCGTCTTTAACGCCAACGGCTTGCGTCGCCAGGACGCGGAATTCAGAAGCTTCATCTGCGACGAGAACCTGGACATCTGTCTCGTCGCAGAAACACACTTGAAGCCCGGCGTGAAAGTGGGAGTGGCCAACTACCAATGCTACCGAGACGACCGGCCCACCGCGGGTGGCGGCACGGCAGTGTACGTGAGGAGGACGCTGCGCCACCACAGAATTCATCTGCCCCAACTCGTCACAATAGAGGCCACTGGAGTAGCCGTACAAACGGACCAGGGGCAGATAAACTTTGTGGCAATATACAGACCTCCAAGGGGACTACTGCAGCCAGATGAGTTCGCGGCGCTAATCTCCCTCCCTGGAAACACATTCCTCGGAGGCGACGTTAACGCCAAGAACATCATCTGGAACTCCAGGACAACAAATACAAGCGGCCGTCGACTACAACGGGTGGCCGAACAGCTCGGAGCAGCGGTGATAGGACCACACCAGCCGACCATTTTCCCGTCACGAAGAGGCGCACAACCGGACGTAATAGACGTGGCCATCGTTCGCGGGGTGAGACACTTCATCTCCGCCACAACGAGGGCCACGATGGCGTCCGACCATGCCCCTGTGGTCTTTGAACTGAATGCGGACATAGTCCAAACGACCAAACGTGGTCTCGACCTCAGGGGCATCACCTGGAATACGTTCCAAACAGAAATGGCGGCGAAGATCAGAGGCGCGCCAAACCCGACGGAACATGGGGCGGAAGCGGCGCTGCGGCACCTCACCCGAGGAGTCGCAGAAGCTGTGGCGGCAGCCACACCAAACCAAAGAAGAGACAACGAGAAGCCACGCGCCCGCGAGTTCCCGCAACACCTCAAAGCTGCCATCACGGAGAAGAACAGACTTCGCCGCGAATGGCAGCTAACACGGAATCCCGCAACAAAACGACAACTGAACAGGATGCAGCGGGAGATTAAAGCAGCCGCCGACGCCCACAGAATTGAAGAGTGGTCGCAGAAAGTCGCCTCCCTGAAAACAGAGGACGGAACGGCATGGCACGCGGTGAAAGGATACATTCGCCGCACTGCCAAACTACCGCCACTGCAAGTCGGGAACGTCTTTGTCAGCGAACCGGACGCAAAGGCCAACGCCCTCGCGGACGCGTTCGCTGAAAACTTCACCCCGGTGGAAGACCCCGTCGACCAGGCACACATGGCACTGGTTGAGGAGCGACTCCCGGTCTTCCTAGCGGCCGAGGACAATGACACCGTCATCGAGCCGATAGAAGAAGCGGAGGTCGAGATCCAGCTGCGCCATCTCAACGGCAGGAAGGCAGGAGGCCCAGATCTCGTCACGAACCAGCTCCTCAAGCAACTGCCGCCCATCGCAATCGGGCACCTCACGGGGATCTTCAACGCCATCATCCAATCCGGCGTATTTCCAGAGTGCTGGAAGCACGCCGAGATCGTGGCACTACCCAAACCAGGGAAGGATCACAGGCGGGCGAACAACTACCGCCCGATCAGCCTGCTGCCAGCACTCTCGAAGGTCTTCGAGAGGATATACCTGAGGCGGCTCGGAAATCACATCGACGTGGAAGGCATCCTGCCTGACGAGCAGTTTGGATTCCGAAAGGGACACTCCACGACACAGCAACTACTGCGGCTGACAGAGGAAGCATTCTGTGCCCTGGACCGACGCGAGTACTTCGGCGCGCTTCTGCTCGACGTGTCTCGTGCATTTGATTCAGTGTGGCACAATGGTCTCCTTTATAAACTATTTACATTGGGGATTCCTGGGCCACACGTGAAGCTCCTGCAGAGTTACCTCGCGGGTCGCACGTTTCACGTACGGGCAGACTGTGGAATCTCCACAGAACGCCGAATACTCGCCGGAGTCCCGCAAGGTTCGGTCCTGGGTCCAGTGCTATACTCGCTGTACACTGCCGACCTTCCGCGTACAGATCGGGTGCATCTCGCCCTGTACGCGGACGACACGGCAGTGTACTGCCGCAGCATGCAGCCGCAACTCCTGCAAAGGCGATTGCAAACCGCAGCCAACAACCTGGAAGACTGGGCGGCAAAGTGGCGGCTGGCGTACAACGCCGCCAAATCACAGGCGATCGTCATTGCCCACCGGAACGTGCCGGCTGACCTCCAGGAGATAACACTAAGAGGAAGACCGGTACCCTGGAGCGCAACGGCAAAATATCTGGGCGTCACACTAGACAAACGTCTAACGTGGCGCCCACACATTGAAGAAACAAGGAAAAAGGCAATGGGGCGCATGCACATGATGTACCCCATTTTAAATCCGAGATCTTCATTACCAGATCACCTTGGGGTGATCCTCTACAAAGCCCTCATACGGCCAGTGCTGGAATACGCCGCGGTCGTATGGGGAAACACGGCACCCACCAACTTACAACGGATCCAGGCAGTGCAGAACAGAGCACTGAAATGGGCTCTCCATCTGCCAATGGACTTCCCAACTGAGGAACTCCACCAGATAGCGGACGTCGAAAGACTTCGAAGAAGAATTGAAAAGCAGGCTGTAAAATTTTACACCACCGCCGAAACGTCGCAGAACGGGAAAATACGACTACTCGGCAGCCGAGAAGAGTGGAGAGCGCATCTGCGCTGGCCACACCATCTTCGTCAGGCACGCTGACGAAGAAGCAACCAATCTCAAAATTAAAGCACCAAAACATGGATAACCAAAAGCAAGGACACTAAAGATCTCACAAAAAGAAGAAATGGAAGGAAGAGCACACCACGTGCTGAAACTTCGTAAAATGCAGAAACCCACAAAAGGAGTTTCGACAAAAAGGTGCAGCGGCTGGGCGCAGACCGTAGCCGACTCGCTAGCGCCGGGTGAGGAGCCAGCCGCTGCAGCAGACGTTTTGCTTGCCCTGAGCTTTTTGAGGATTTAGAAGAGATGACTGGCCGCGGCAAGGGAGGAAAGGGGCTCGGCAAGGGTGGCGCCAAGCGGCACCGCAAGGTGTTGCGCGACAACATCCAGGGCATCACGAAGCCCGCGATCCGCCGCCTGGCTCGCAGGGGCGGCGTGAAGCGCATCTCTGGTCTGATCTACGAGGAGACCCGCGGAGTGCTGAAGGTGTTCCTGGAGAACGTGATCCGCGACGCGGTGACGTACACTGAGCACGCCAAGCGCAAGACTGTGACGGCCATGGACGTGGTGTACGCCCTGAAGAGGCAGGGGCGCACCCTGTACGGTTTCGGCGGTTAGGCGCGTCGCAGCCGGTGTGCTGTGCCGCGTTGGCCTTCCCGCGGCCGTGGGAGAGACGAAAACGGCCCTTTTCAGGGCCACCACACTGTTCGGAAATTGAAAAGTGCGAAAGAGTCTGTGTTGTTGTTGCTGCGTGTGTTGCCTGCCTGCCTTCTTTCTTTCTTTCTTTCATTCTTTTCATTTCGTTTGCGTTTGAGTGACGTGACGTGACTGGGAGAAAGGAAAGGAAGCGGGTCTTGTGGCTGTGTGTGTGCGCGAGAGAGGGCGTTGTGTGTTTGTTTTGTTTATCGATCGATGGAGACGCCGGGCTGTGTGTTGTTGTTGTTGTGCGAGAGGCGGTGAATATTTGCGTGGTTTTGGCTGTGTGTTTGCGGCGGCGTTGGAGTTGCCGAGGCAAGGCGTGCCCATAGGCGGCCGGATCAGCTGTTTCGTTTGTATGGGGCGCGCGGGAGTGGAGGGCGGTGTGTCGACACGCTCGTTTAACAGTGGTGATTATTGCTGTCGTTGTCGTTGTCGTTTGGAAGGCGACTGTGCGTGCGTGGAGGTGCTTGAGGCAAACGAAACGAAACAAAACAAGGGAAATGTGTGTGTGTGTGTGTGTGTGTGTGTGTTGGGCCACACGGGCTGTGGACGACAAGATGGCGGCGGCTCTTCTTGTTCTTCTCTCTTTTAGTCCTCTACCGTTAGAGGGGGAGTTGGTGGAGGTTATTGTCGCCTGTGGACATTTGCTCCTCTTTTCTGTGTGTTGTTCTTATCTTTGGTAGTGTGCTTTTTCGGACGTTGCTGTTTTGTTGAGAGTGATTATGTGTTCTGTTTGTGCTACCGCTGGAGTAGCGACTCGGGTCTTGCACATCTGTCCCTGTGGTGTTCATATTGCCCAAGGGTCAAGACGTAATAGTCATTTTCTGAATTCCGCGCGGTGGCGTAGAACGCTTGTGCCAGGGCGCGGAACCGTGTTGTGGGTGGTTCTAGGCAGGTGTGCCGCGGGGACGTGTGAGGCCCGTCGTAGAGCGCTCCGCTTTGGACCCTTCTGTAGGCGACGCATCGTCGATCTGGCTGCATAGCCCCATACAGGGCGCGCATATTCCAGTATCGCTACCCGCTACCCCTGTTGCGGGGTCGAGGGAACAGGGGTTACAGGATCTGCATCCTGGCGTGAGCGTTTGTGCCAAGTTCCCCTATGTTGACACTTCGATGTCAGGCGGCTGTGGAAGTGAAGTTAAAGTAAAGTAAAGCAAAGCGCGGCGAGGACGACTGAAATTTTGCTTTGGACGTAGGTTTGTGTGGTGGCCCTGAAAAGGGCCGATTGTTGTGAGCCGAGCCGGGCCGGCAAAGCGCGTTGCGTGCAGGGGAGCACGCAGCGCTGCTGGGCGGCGGGTCCGCGTGCCGATTGCCTGGCCTCTCTGTTTAGGCCTTCTTCTCGGTCTTCTTTGGCAGCAGGACGGCCTGGATGTTGGGCAGGACACCACCCTGTGCGATGGTGACGCCCGACAGGAGCTTGTTGAGCTCCTCGTCGTTGCGGATGGCAAGCTGCAGGTGGCGCGGGATGATGCGCGTCTTCTTGTTGTCGCGGGCCGCGTTTCCGGCCAGCTCGAGCACCTCAGCCGCGAGGTACTCCATGACGGCGGCGAGGTAGACGGGCGCCCCGGCGCCGACGCGCTCGGCGTAGTTTCCCTTGCGCAGGAGGCGGTGGATTCTGCCGACCGGGAACTGGAGCCCGGCCCTGCTTGAGCGGGACTTTGACTTGCCCTTGACTTTGCCTCCCTTTCCGCGTCCGGACATGGCGATGCGCTGTGGTGTAAAAAAACGAGACGAGACGAACGACGGTGCGAGCCGCAGCGAGTCGAGCAGCGGAGTGGCGGCGCCGCCAGGGGTGGGGGTCCTTTATGCTCTCGGGTGCGGCGGCCGGTTGCGCTCGCGGCCCATTGGTCGGCGGCCGCAACGGGGCGAGCTGGTAAAGGTGCGGCGGCGGGGCGCGCTGGGTGCCACTGTGTGGGGAGACGCTGACTAGAGCGGAGCGCTTGCTGCTGGTGTTGCTGCCGTACGTTCACGTTCTTGTTTTGAGATGCCGCCCAAGACTAGCGGGAAGGCCGCCAAGAAGGCTGGCAAGGCTCAGAAGAACATTTCGAAGGGCGACAAGAAGAAGAAGCGCAAGAGGAAGGAGAGCTATGCCATCTACATCTACAAGGTGCTGAAGCAGGTGCACCCTGACACGGGCATCTCGTCGAAGGCGATGAGCATCATGAACAGCTTCGTGAACGACATTTTCGAGCGCATCGCGGCCGAGGCGTCTCGCCTGGCGCACTACAACAAGCGCTCGACCATCACGTCCCGCGAGATCCAGACCGCTGTGCGGCTGTTGCTGCCTGGCGAGCTGGCCAAGCACGCCGTGAGCGAGGGCACGAAGGCGGTGACCAAGTACACGAGCTCCAAGTAAGGAGGTGGCTCTGGAATGGAAGGAGATCCTCCGTTGCGAGAGCGGCAAAACGGCCCTTTTCAGGGCCACCAAATGGCCTTTGCGGGAAGGGCGGAATTGTTGTTGTTTTTGTTTTGTTTTGTGTGTGAGTGGGTGGACGGCGGCAATAGCTACCGCTTTGGTTGCGACGCGACGCGACGGGGTGGGGTGGCCGATGCGATGAATAATTTGATTGTTTAGGGGGCGCGTCGCGTGTTGCGGGGTACGGCCACGGTGTGACGTGGAATGGAGGCACGTGCGCACAACTCGTTGTCTGCGAGGGGGGGGGGGGGGGGGGTTGAAGTGCGATCGGTGATGTGCCCTTTGGATGGAGGTGCCGGTTAGTTACGTGACGGGTGGAAACGAAACGCGATTGTTGGGAATGTCAGTGTGTAACGACGGCCGTTTGCGGGTCGGTTTGCACGCCATATATGGCGAGGGTGAAATGTGTCTGTAAATGCAGCGTGGAGGCGTGTGAGTGACGTTTAAATGTGAACGCGCAATGAGACACCACTGTGTATTTGCATTGTGCGGGCGACACGCACGATGATATGTACCTTTCCCCCGACTCTGATTTCGATAGTCGTGTCTGACTGACTGTGTCTGCTTGTGTGCGTACGACGCACGCACACCGACGTCGTCATTGAAGATGCATGCTCGCGTGTCCAGTGCAGTACAGTAGAGTAAGCGCGACGCTAGAAGACGACGGTCGCTTTGGCGAATGTGCGTACACGTGTTTGTGTGTATGTCGGTGATGTGGTCCGATCCGTCGCCTCTGGGAAACTGTCGATCGGCGCGGTACACCGGACGTCGTGAACACCCGTCATACCGTCGCGCTGAGAACGGTTACCGAAAGGTGAACGAACCTCTGATCGGTCGAATGTCTGGGCAGAACGTGAGGAGAGAATGGTGGAGGGAAGGAGAGAGGGGAAAAAAAAAGAAAAATAGAGAGAGAGAAAACGGAAAAAAAAGAACCAAACAAAACGGAGAAACGCAGTGTAGAGCAACGGAACGTTCCCGTGTCGGAGGTGTATTGTAGCCGCACTGAAATGCGTGTAACGGCGCGGCGGCAAGTGTCTGCCGTGGTGAACGTTACCTTTGACGGCTGAATTGTGCGTTGCGTTGCTCTTTGCTTTCCCGGATGTGTATGTAACGTAACGTTCGTTGAGATGGTTCTGAGGAAGAATGTAAGACAGTGCCCGTGCCGTCTGTGTTCGTGTGCAAAGCCATTGTGTGTGTGTGTGTGTGTGTGTGTGTGTGTGTGTGTGTGTGTGTGTGTGTGTGTGGCGTCCGGGAATGGCGGTGGGCGTGCCCTGCATGTGGCCCGGAAGGCTGTTCGTTTCGCGGTAGTGTGTGGACAGGGGAGGGGCACGCGTAACGCTGCTGGCATGGCATGGCATTCGGGAGATGGGAGGGGGCAAACGAAGAAAACAAGACGCGGAGGCTATAAAGACGGGGAGGGGCGCGGTGTGGGTGGCTTGCGCTGCGCTCGGCTGGCGCGTGCGGCGTTGTTTTTGTGCAAGAGAAGAGAAAACGAATGGGTTGCCGGGAGGGGGCCGTTGTGGTGTAGCCGCAGACGCGGCTGTCAGTGAACGTGGTGAGACCGACGGATGCGGGAGGGGCGGGGGCGGGGAAAACACTAGAAGAAAGAAGGAGAAAAACGCTGCTGCAACCAACATGAAATGAGGCCTTTTGTAACCTGCCAGCAACAAAAGAACAACAAAAAGAAAGGTCTATCAACATTGAATGTAAATGGAAATGGACCCAAGTGTAAACCTCCCCGCACAAATAGTCGTAAATGTGCCAGAATGTTGTTAACGTCCCTAGAAAATGAACGAACGAAGATTGATGAGAAACGCGCGATAATATGATGAATGGAAATAATGAACCATGAACATCTCAACAGACATAATTGAAAACCCGATAAACGTTGTAAGGGCAGCGCTGGCTGACCTGACCTTCGGCCCTGTGTATTCTGAAACGTCCCCCTTTGAACAACCAATGTATACAAAACTGTGCTTAAACTGACACACAATATTTTGAGCGCAACGCAATCTGACTATCAAAGATCCCTGCAAAAGAATGGCCCTGAGTAACATTAAAGTACACCTGTCGGAAATCACTTACCTCACAAAAAGCTTCATTACTCGAACTACTGCAATACAGCGAGCACCACTGCTGCCAGCTAAATAAGAGATTCCAAACTACGGAGGGCACTAACTACCGATGGGGATAGTTAGCAAAGTAAAGATGTTTCATAGAGAACAACAAACAATGTATTTACCCTTAATATCATCACCAGTCATAATATATGTAATTTGAAAAGTCCGCCATCTCTGTCGTCACGTGCACCAGTGCTGGCGGCCCACCCCTAACTGCGCAACGCTACGCGCTGTTCACATCCAGCTATAGCAGTTCATGACAACAATGCAAACTAGCCACAGACTGCACACAGCACAGGCGGTGATTTTCACGCGGAGCGCTACGTGGCATTACCAATATAAAAATCTAAACAAACAGCGTACGTACAAATTAGAATAAAAAGAGCAAAAGATCGTTACGTCAAAAAACAAAAACAAAAAAGACAAAAGAGAAGAAACAAACTGCATCTATATGTGCTCTTAACTGTAGATACCTGTACACAGCGTCGTGCAATGAATGCCGGCTCACATTTAATTTTGATTGTTGGAGGAAATGCGTAGGAAATATTCTTTAAATGGAAATGAATGGTTGTACTTTAAAAAAAAAGTTAGTTTGGAAACAAAGTATTATTGGGGCATTTTGTTGTGAAGAAAATAGTTACAATTGACATACAGTATTAGATTTGCGCAATGCAGCTTCATTACCTTACCTGTAATAACAATATGCATCGTCCCGAACGGAGACCAGAGTCGCGAGAAGAGCACGCCGCCGCCCGCTCAGTACAATCGTCCACTCGCTAATACTGTCGACTGACTAGTACCTCTCCCGACCCGCCACATATAGATGGCAACTGTTCCTGCCGACCCGCTACGTGCTACTAGTGTCGTGTGGCGCAGACTAGCGGCGATAAGAAACGCTCTGGTCAGAGATTGTGTCGTGCCTCGCCATCGCTGGTAACGAGTACATACGTGTTTCAGCGCGCGTACCGGAAGACGCAGTGCGGAGCCAGAGACTGTGTTGTCGAGGCCGTCGGCGCAGTGCATGTCGGTCGGTCGAGTGCGTGCGGGAGGGCAGAGAGGCAGCGTCGGCACGGAGATGCACGCACGGGGGCTGCGGCGTGGCGCGTTTGCGGTAGGCGCCTTTGGTGGCAACGGCCGGGACAAGCAGCGGTGTATGGTGTGGTGCGGGCCGGACAGGGGCGGAGGAGGAGGAGGAGGCGGCGGCGCGACGATGGCATTGGGGCGGAAACGGGGACGGGGACGGCGACGGCGGATGTTGAGAGAGAGGCGTCACGCGCGGACCGACACAGACGCACAGATAGATAGATAGATAGATAGATAGATAGATAGATAGATAGGTAGGAAGAAGAAGGGGCGGCTGGTGAGTGGGTGCAATTTAGGCGGTAGACACAAGAGGTCGGCACGGCATTTGCGTGGTGTGGCGTTGTTACGGGGTGTGCTCGCTTGCCTCGTTTTGTTGATGCGCGCAGGAAGATGTGCAGAGCAGCGGCGGGCGGCTCGGTTCGGTTTGGCCCGGCGGGCCGCGCTGTTGTCGCGGACGTGAGCGCCCCCTGGCGGGTGGCCGGAGGCGGCGCGGCGTGTTGGACGTGTGGCTGGCGGCAGTGCACAATTGCGAGTGGCTGGCGGTGTGGCGGTTGGCGCGTCGGGCGGCCGAGAGAGAGGAGAGGTATGTATGTGTTTGCGGGCGCCTTTGCTGCGCGGCGTCGTGCAGGGAGGGAGGGAGGGCGGGCGGGCGGCTGTCGACTGTGTGTGTGTGTGTGTGTGTGTGTGTGGCGAATTGGCGGCGTTGTGCTCCGGCCGAAGGCGTCGGGAGAGGAGAGTTGGTCGTGATGTCATGTCGCGCCGTGTCATGTTTGCGAAACGGCTGCCGAGAGGTGTGGTGGTAGCGAGCCGGTCGGTGTCGGTGTCGGTGCGATGGGAATGTGCGTTTGGCGGTTTCGGTGTGCTTTTTTTTTTGCTGCGGCGTGAGAGTGGGGCGGGCGGGCAGGCTTGCTGTTGTTGGTTCCTTGTGTCTTGTGTGTGTAGCTTGATGGCAACGTGGAAGGGCGCCGGTTTCGAGCCGTGCGTGTGGTTGTCGACGTAGACTGGTTGGGGTGTGCCGTTGCACGTGCATGTTTGGGTCGTTGGTGTGGTTTTGGCTGGCTGGCTGGCTGTGTGTGTGTACGACGGGAAGGGGGAGGCGGCGGTGGATAGTGCAGTAGTTGTGTCGTTGCCACGGGCGTCGGGTGCGGCTGTGCGTAGTGGCGGAAAGGTGTCGGTTGCGGGAAGCGAGGCCGTCGTTGGCGGTGTCGCGTGCCTTCGTGAATCGAGTGGGGCGGGGAAAGGAGCAGCGTGCCGCTGCGTCGCGGCCGTTAGCCAGAGGCTGTGCTTTGATAGTTTTGTGGACGGTTCGTGCGAGGCGATTTGTTGCCTGCCCTATGTTTGTTTGTTGTTTTGGAGACGACGACTGGTTGGTGGCGTGCGCGCGAGCGAAGTGGCGGTGCGCGTTTCCCGTGTCGACTGCCGACTGCCGACTGCCGACTGCCGACTGCCGACTGCCGGCTGGCGACAGGTGCGCCGTCGGTGGGGTGGGTGGCCGGCACAAGTAGAGGCGGCGGCGTCGTTGCGGTGTGTTTGTGTTGTCGGCTGTGTCGGCGACAGCTGTTTGTGCGGTGCGTGTGAATGGTGGTGCAAACGTGTGCTGGCGTTGAGGCTGCGACCGCGGCGTGTTGTTGGTTGATGTTGAACAGCGGCTGTGTGCGGTGGTGGTGTTGCCGCACGTGCATCCGGCCCGGCGCGGAAAGCGCAGTTGCGGCGGCCCTTCGGTGCCAGCCACGTCGCGTGAGCGGCGGGTTGCTCTGGTCGACACGTGGTGCTCTGGTTTGTTGTTTGGTGCCCTTTGGCCGGTGGGTGGTCCGTGTGTCTCGGTATCTGGTCGTGGTCGTGCTGCCCGTTTGTCGGCGTTGTCTGTGGCTTCGCTTTTGTTTTTTGCGGCGTGCCGACGACCCGACGCGACCTTTACACCCAAAGTGTGGCGCCCGAAGGTGAACCAACGTCGTAATCCGACCTCGGCGCTTAAGCTCTAAGCCTAAGCTGAGCGAACCGAACCGAACCGAACCTGTAGCGTTGCGTAGCGTGAGGTGAGGTGCGGTGAGGTCAGCCTCAGCGCCAAGTAAGCCAAGCTGTCCGGCCGTGAGGTGGGTGGGTAGGTAGGTGCGGCTGCTGCGGCCACCTGACGCCCGACGTGTGTTTGAATGCTTAACCTAAGTTTGAGGCTTAACCTAACCCAAGTGGCCTTAACCTAACCTAACCCAACCTAACCTCTGACGCCCGACGTGTGTTTGAATGCTTAACCTAAGTTTGACGCTTAACCTAACACCGACCCTTAACCTAACCCAAGTGCCCTTAACCTAACCCACGTCCACCGAACCTAACCGAGACGTGTGAACCTAATGTCTAACTCGTAACGCGTGATGTTGGCTGTCGTGTGTGCTGACGGCAGATTGGGTTGGTCTGTAGTTGCGGATCTCGGTTTGCCTCGGGCGAGGGGTTGGCTCGTAAGCGGCGAGGGGCGCTCCGGCGGAGCATGTTGCTTTGCAGGCGGCGCCCGTTTTTGCGGCGGGCACAATTGAAATTGTTGGGAAACGAACGAAAGGGCTGTGAATGTTGGCGGGCGAGAGGAGGAGGACGTGGCCCGACGGCTGCGGGCCGATCGGGAAACGGTGGGAGGGCGATGGGGCGGCGGAGGTGCGTTTGCACGGCCGTCATCGCCGCACGCCTCCGCTTGTGTGGCTGTGGCGCCGGCCGCGCTGGCCGGGCTGCCGCGGCGACGGTGTGGGGCTTTTGCCGAAGGTTTGGCCATTGTGGCCGGTCGCCGGCTGGGGCTGTGGGGGCGGCATTTGGGCGTGGGCGGCGATTCTCGGCGGGCCGACCCAGGCTGTAGCGCGCGGTGGCTGCAGTTTGGCCGTGGTTTGCGGCGCTGCCGTGGCGACTGGTTGGCGACTGTGGTGTGGCTGTGTGTAGCCCCATCCTCGGTGGTTTGAAAGGCGCGGGTGGTTGTGGCGCAGGTGTGGGGCTGCTCCGCACAGGCTGTCGGACGTTGGGCGGTAGCAAGCGCTACTTCCACTTCTGAAGGCTGAGGTCAGCTATTTACGAAGGATGTACCTTTCGGCATTGCCTTCATCGTAAGGTGTTGGGGAAATTTGTCATCTTCATTTTTGTGTGGTTTTCGGGAAGGGCGTGGGCTGTGTTGGGATCGTAATTTAATTTGTTTCTTCTTACTTTATCTTGTTGTTATCTTAAGGTTGCGCTGCCTCATCTGTCTAGCATCGCAACTGGTCGTCTGTGTCGTTCTCGTGGTCGTGGTGGTGCTCCAAGTTCCCTGATGAGGTGATTCGTCGATGTCCGCGTCTTCTCGTAAAAGCGTCTTGCGATCTTCTTGTGTCTGTCGAGGACTTCCAGTTCTTCTGCAGCGTCGTGAAGGTATTGGTGTGGAAACTGACAGTGGACGTGAAATACTCGGCGTAAAATTTTATTTTGTAACGACTGCAGTCGTTGAATGTGTGTCTTAGCAGCAACGCCCCAGACTTCACAAGCGTAGTCAAATAAAGGGCGGAGGTACATCCGATAAATGAGGAGGCCGTTCGAGATGGAGAGTTCTGACCGCTCGTTGAGAATAGGGTATAAAGCCCCTAAACGCTGGTGTATCTTCTTTCTAAGGTCTGCAATGTGCTGGTGCCACGTAAGCTTCTTGTCCATGATGACCCCCAAGTACCTTACTGAGGACAGCCAGGGGAGTTGCGTCCCATAGAGTCGTAGTTGACGTTGCGGCATAGTCCGTTTCCACGTAAAGATGATTGTCTGCGTCTTTGTCGGATTGAAGCCAATCTTCCAGCGGGCCGCCCAGTCTTCCAGTCTGTTGAGGGCGCTCTGCAGTCGCGGCACGAGTACTTCCTTCCATCGGCTGCTGGAATACAGCATGGTGTCATCGGCGTAAATGGCCTTCTCCACTCTGGGTACCGTTGGCATGTCAGATGTGTACATGATGTACAGAACCGGCCCAAGGACCGATCCTTGGGGCACGCCAGCGTTGATGTTGCGCGCACGAGAGACTGCATTGTCGAGTCGTACGGCAAACGTCCGGTGTTCGAGGTAGGATGCTATCAGTTTCACGTAGATTCGTGGCAGTCGAAGTGTGTGGAGTTTCCAGAGTAGGCCTTGGTGCCAAACGCTGTCGAACGCCTTCGTGACGTCTAGAAGGACTGCGCCACAAAATTCCCGCCGGTTGAAAGCGTCTTTGATATATTCAACCGCTCGTAGGATTTGTTGCGTAGTCGAGTGTCCACTTCGAAAACCGAACTGTTCCGGCGGGAGGATGTCCAGTTGCGTCGCCAGTCGTTGAAGGCGTTGGAGAAGAAGCCTCTCGAAAAGCTTGCTGACGTGGGGAAGCAAGCTGATGGGTCGGTAGCTGGTGGGGTGTTTCTTGTTTTTGCCCGGTTTTGGTACGGCGACTATGACTGAATGCTTCCATGCAGCAGGAAACGTAGCTGTTGTGAGAATCCAGTTAAACAGTGCAGCAAGATGGACGATCGCCGACCAGGGTAGTTGCTTGAGTACTCTGCCGGCGATGTCGTCCGATCCTGGCGCCTTGTTGTTGGGAAGCTGCTTGATGCCCACTTGCACTTCTTCAGGTGTAATTGGGGTGATAGGTTCTTCGTCTGCAACGTCTTCTTGCAGTAGTGCGGCGACGTCGCGCTCGATGTCAGCGGTACGTTGTAAGTCGGCTCGGTCTTGTAATGGCTGGAAGTTAGCTTCAAATACGTCTGCAAGCATATCAGCTTTGTCGTCAGGTCGGTAGGCTGTGCGGTCATCTGTCGTCAGTGGCGGCGTTCTAGTCTTCCTGTTGGTGAAGTGGCTCACTGTTTGCCATCCTAGTGGATCGGGTGTGAAGCTGCGGAGCTTGTCTGCCCATCGCTCATTGCGGTGTGCAGCAATACCAGCACGGATTTCTCGTCGAAGTTGGTTAATGCGACGTTTGAGGGCTGCATTGCGCGTAATGCGCCACTCTCTGCACAGTCGATTCCGCGTCCGAATGGAGGCGAGGATGGCCTGCGGCAGGCTGGGCACCACTGGGCGATGCGGCTGCGGTGGCGGTGTCGCATCGTGAAGGGCGTCGGTGATGATGGTGGTGAGGTGCGTGAATGATTCTTCCGTGATGTCGTCGTCTTCGTCAATGGCGGTGAATGCAGAGTCAATGTGTTCACGAAAGCGGTCCCAGTTCGTTCGTCGTAAGTTTAGTCTTCCTGGCACATGTTCCGCTGTCACTCGTAGGCTGAAGAGGACCGGAAGGTGGTCTGAGTTGAGTCCGTGGATGACATCAGCGTCGAGGAACTGTGGTAGACCTTTCGTTATGGCGATGTCGATGACATCTGGTATGCCTCTCGAGGGATAGCATGTGGGCTCTTCAGGGCCGCATGCGTGAGCGTGAGCTTCTTCAAGTGCCTGCAGAAGTATTCGTCCACTCCAGTTGGTGACCGACGAGTTCCACGCTGCATGTTTACAATTTAAGTCCCCGGCGATAAAGAGTTTGCCTGGCGCGCGGAGGAGCGCTCTTGCGTCGTCGAGAGAGATGATTCTGCGTGGGCTCCGGTAGACTGAGATGAATGTGATGGGACCTGTGTGCGTTTCCAGAAGAACTGCTGTAGCTTCGATATGCTGAGTGATGGGCGGTTGAACTTCATGGTGCTGGATGGTGTTGCGAATGAAGATGGCGGTGCCCCCTCCGTGCGTCAGGCGATCTCGTCGGTAACAGCGGTAGTTTGCGATGTTGCTTCGAATGCCAGGTTTCAGAAACGTCTCATTAACGAGACAGACGTCGACGTTGTGGTCTTGGAGAAACTGCTGTAGTTCGGTAATGTCGTGGGTAAGGTTGTTAGCATTGTATGCAACAATCCTTAGGTCTTCAAGCCGTGCTGCTCTAGGCATGCTGAGTTGGTCTTGAGGCTTCAATAGCTGCCGTAACGGCTCTTGAGACCGCCGCGTCGACTGCGGCGGCGATGGTGGTGGGCAGCTGTGTTAGCTGCTTGGTAACATCAGCCAACGTGGTGACGATGCTCGTCAGCAGTTTTACGATGTCTGCATCGTTCTGCGGTGCTGTCTGAGGCTGTTGGCGTGGTCTTTGTGAGGCGGGTATGCGTGATGGGACTGTAGGTGCATCCGCTGGTTGCTGGGCAGAGGCTGCAGCAGCGTAGGCCGTTGTGAGGCGTGCCTGGGCCGGGGTGCGGTTTCGTAAAGCAGGCCAGGAGCGTCCGTCAGCAGCAGGAGGCGGCGGTGGTGGCGGTGGTTGCCGTCGCTGCGTTGCAGAAGTGTTCTTGTTCTTCAGTGGTGGGAGCCCTCTTCTCCTCCTGTTGTCCTCCTTGTGCTTCGGGCAGGAGCGGAAGTTAGCTGTGTGAGGACCGCCGCAAAGCCCGCAGGTAGGTGTTTTGCCTTCTTGGAGTGTGCAGGTGCGGCTGTCGTGAGCGCCGCCGCATTTGACGCACATGATGGGCATCGTGCAGAGGCGGGCGACGTGACCGAAGCCCTGGCAGCGGAAGCACTGGATTGTGCCCCGCGTCTTCCGCAGTTTTTCTACTGTGACAGATAAATTGTAAAATCGCGTGACGTTGAAGATACTGCGATGTTGCGGAGTATCCTGTAAGATGACGACCCGATGGCCCGAAAGTTGATTGGTCCCCGGCATGTGGTGGTAGTCGACTTTGGTGGCGACGTAACCCATCTCTTCTAATTCCTCTTTCACGTCTTCGTGTGGTAGTCGCCTTGGTATTCCTTTTATCAGAGCCTTGATGGTGGGCGGTCTGTCTGCCTGGAAAGTGTAGTTCGGGATTCCTTGCTTCCCGAGTACGTCCATTACTAGAACGTAGTCCTCCGTGGATGACAGTAGTAGCTTTAAGAGATCATCCCCGATTTGCTTGACTGTAAATGGCTGTTTGCAGTTGTCTTTCAGCCAGTTCCGTAGCTTCTTGTAGTCCTGGTTGAATTGGAGGACGATAGGTGGGACTTTTCTTGTGGCTGCAGTCGGCGGTGCTTGATCGGTGTTTTCCCCGATGTCAGCGTCATGGTGTTGTTCGGTGTCTTCAGGGCGCCGCAGCTGTTCATCGCGGTCGCGCTGGTGTGCTGCCAAGGATGCGATGGCTTCGTTTAAGTTTGCTCCCGTTCCTTGTAGCGGCTGGTAGCGGTTAGAAACCGGTAGCTCTCGAGCCACGACGACCGGTCTAGGTCGCGCTTGTTTCTTGGCCGGAGGTTGTTGAAATCCGTCAGCGGACGGCTCATCCCGCGCAAATAATCTATCAGTAGCGCGTGGGCGAGATCGTCTCTCCCGCTCTTCTTCACGACGACGCGCAATGCATTCGTCTGCGGCGTTGTCGGCATCCAAATCATAATTGAAATCCATTTCGGCGTCCAGTGGCTGCTCCGCAGCGTGGGTACTATTACTTCCCCCCGCTGCGGGTCGGTTCGTCATCGGTGTGTCGGCTGATGGCGGGGCGGCCGACGGGGCAAGCCCCATCGGACCGCGGCCGGCCGACACGTGATCGCTCGCTTCTCGCGCGCGCGCTAACACCCCCTCCGTACTATGCGACATCTCAGTCGGCACTGGTAGCAAGCGCGGGAGGCGCGGCGCGGCGGCGCGCAGAGTGGCGGCCGCTCTCTCGGCCGTCCGCGCCCGCCCGCGACACTGGCTGGGCCCGTGGCGCGAGGCGGCTATTCCTCTGCTGTGCGCTCCGCTCGCTGCGTGTCTCCTCTCGCTCTCGCTGCTCGCTGTGTGTGAACGCGCGTCGTCGAAATGGCAGATCAGGCGGCTACGAACGAGACTGCTGCGGCACCCGCCGCCACCGGCACTACGAAGAAGGCAAAGTCTGCGTCGTCTGCGAAGAAGCCGCGCGCCAAGCCTGCGCACCCGCGCACCTCTGAGATGGTGACGGCCGCCATCAAGAGTCTGAAGGAGCGCGGCGGATCGTCGCTGCAGGCGATCAAGAAGTACATTGCCGCGCACTACAAGCTGGACGCGGAGAAGCTGGCGCCGTTTATCAAGAAGTACCTCAAGTCGGCCGTGGTGGCGGGCGAGCTGGTGCAGACGAAGGGGAAGGGCGCGTCCGGCTCTTTCAAGCTTGCCGGCGCCGGCGGCGGGGCGGCTGAGGGCGGCAAGGCTCGTGCTGGCGGTGCCAAGAAGAAGCGCGCCGCTCCGGCCAGCAAGGAGAAGAAGGGCGCCCGTGCGGCCGGCGCAAAGAAGGCTGGTGGCGTGAAGGCGGCGACCGGTCGGAAGGCGGGCGCCGCCAAGAAGGCGTCTGCGGCGTCGGCCGCTCCCGCCGGTGCGAAGAAGGCGGCTGCTGCCAAGCCGGCCAAGGCCAAGTCGCCGTCGAAGGCGAAGAAGGCCGCCAAGGTTCCGACGAAGAAGCCGAAGGCGCCGCGCCCGAAGAAGGCGACGACGCCGTCTAAGGCGAAGGCTTCGCCCAAGAAGAAGAAGTAGAGAGGAATGGGAAAGGAAGGGTTGGCGGTTGACTCCGTCGTCCGCACCCCCCGTCCCCGTCGTCTAGTGGCGCGCAACAGACGCGCGGCCCAAAACGGCCCTTCTCAGGGCCATCAAAGCACGTCGGGAAGGTTTTGATTGTCGTGTTTGTGTTGCGGTGTGGTTGTGTCGTCTGGCGTTTCTGTATGCCCGTGTGTGGATACTGTTTGCGTGCCGTGGTGGTTGGATTGCGGGGGGTCGGTGGCGGGTGCGGGCGGCGGTAGCGGTTGATTGTCGCCGTTTTTTTTTTTTTTTTTTTTTTTTTGTTTGGTCGCGGCCGGCCGACGGTTGGTTTTGTGTCATGTTGTTTGAATACTTTGGTTTGCCTGCCTGCCGTCTTCTCGGATGTGTCTTGTCTTGTGTGTGTGTGTGTGTGTGTTCTTGCAACGGGGGCGGGGGACGTTGAGATGTGGAAAGGGTCGGTGGCGTTGGACGTGCCTGGCTTTTTGTTTGTTTTTCTTTTCGAAACGAAGCGGCGGCCGGCCGTGTGGTTGACGGCGTCGGCCGATGGGTATTGTGCGCTTTGAGCGCCGCGCCGGGGAGGGATGATGTTGATTGTTGCGCGCGCCAGCAAGCTGGCAGAGGAGAGCGGCTGTGGCGGACGGACGGGAAGTGGAAGTGGTGTTTTGTCTTTGGTTCTGTGGTTGTGGGGCGAGAGGCGACCGACAAAGTTTGCTCGCGACGGAGTGATGTTAGTGGCCCTGAAAAGGGCCGTTTTGTTTGTTGCGTGCGCGGGCGGGCGGTGCCCAGCGGCTGGCGCGGTGTTTAGGCGCGCTCGCCGCGGATGCGGCGCGCGAGCTGGATGTCCTTGGGCATGATGGTGACGCGCTTGGCGTGGATTGCGCACAGGTTGGTGTCTTCGAAGAGGCCGACGAGGTAGGCCTCGCTGGCCTCCTGCAGGGCCATGACCGCGGAGCTCTGGAAGCGCAGGTCGGTCTTGAAGTCCTGGGCGATCTCGCGCACTAGGCGCTGGAATGGCAGCTTGCGGATGAGCAGCTCTGTGCTCTTCTGGTAGCGCCTGATTTCTCGCAGGGCGACGGTGCCCGGCCTGTAGCGGTGGGGCTTCTTGACGCCGCCGGTGGCGGGCGCGCTCTTCCTCGCCGCCTTGGTGGCGAGCTGTTTGCGCGGCGCCTTTCCGCCGGTGGACTTGCGGGCCGTTTGCTTTGTGCGGGCCATAGCGGTAGCGGTAGCGGAGCGGCGTGGAGGCGAGGTGCTGCGTCGGGTGCTGCCTTGACGACACGGGCGCGCGCCAGCGGCCGTGGTGCGCTTATATGCCCTCGGTTGCGCGTGGTGGGGGGAGGGCGGGCCAGAGTCTATATAGGGGGGCTGGCGCGTGCGCTGGGCGCAGAGAGAGGCAGACCGGCAGACAGTCGTCGCTCCGGCAGCGTGCAGAGATGTCGTGGGCACGCCCGGAGTTCCGAGGATCGCTGAGCCGAGCTATGGGTGTGGCGGATCGCCGTTCGGCCGAGCCCGCTCGGTCGACGGCCCCATCCGGCCCCCCAACTATGACGACTGGCGATGTTGGTGTGGCAGACCGCCGTCCGGAGGAGCGTGCTCCCCCGGCGGCCCCGTCTGACCCGCCGCCTACGACGACCCGGCCTACGCACGTGGACCCCGAGTCGGAAGATGATGACGATGTCATCGTCAACATGGCAGACTTCCTGCCCCCGAGGAACAAGAGAAGGACGATGTCCGCCGCTCAACTCGGCGCCAGAAAGGCGACAAAGAAGAGGAGGCAGCCTACTGTCTCCACCACAGGAGGCAGAAAACGTGCCATCCCTGATGACAGCGTGGCAGGCGCCACCTGGACAACCGTTTCGTCCCGACGGGCGGCCAGACCCAGGGCGACGCCTTCCCCGCCTCCCACTTCGACTGCAAACCGTTACGGCGTGCTTGCAGACGACGTGAGGCCAGAGCAGTCATCGTCATCGCAGACGGCGCCCACGACCGCCGCAATGGACGACTGCTCTGACTACGATGGAGAGACGCCCCCCACCACCGGGCGGTCTCATCGACGACCGCCGCCGATAGTCTTTGAGGTGGCCAAAGACTACAAGCGTTTCCTGCAGCTCGTCAGGCAGTGGACGACTGCCGACTTCACGCTGCGAGCTGCGTCTGGAAACCTTGTGCGGCTGCAGGTCGCAAACACGCAGGACTACGTAAAGGTGACGTCGGAGGCGTCGAACCAGGGCCTGCACTGGTACACGCACGCCGCCGTCCCCGAGAGGCTACTGAAGGTAGTCGTCAAGGGCCTACCCATGACGGCTGAGCCGGACCTGCTAAAGGAGGAGCTGGCGGACCTTGACTTCCACGTCAGGAACGTGACGCGGGTCAAGTCACACGTCAGCCACAAAGAGTCGCCTTCCCTGCTGGTGATTGCCACCGACACACCAGAGAACAGGCGGCTCTTCGAGCTGAAGAAGGTGGCCAACACCTCGGTCACCGCAGAAGGCCTGAAGCAGAAGAGGGGGCTTGTGCAGTGCTTCCGCTGCCAAGGGATGGGACACGTGGCTCGCCACTGTAACTTTCCTGAGGCATGCGTGAAGTGCGCAGGCCCCCACGCAAGTGGGCTCTGCCCACACCCCAGGACGCACGCTCCAAAGTGTGCAAACTGCGGCGGCCCACATGTGGCGAGTTACCGTGGCTGCGATTTCATCAAAGCCGCGATTGCTCGCCAGCGCGGGCTGCCAGCACAGAAGTCTGCCGGCCGCTCCCTCGGCCGTCCGCGCCCAGGCGCAAAACCGGCGAGGCGGCAGGCAACAGCGACGCAGAGGACAGCCGCAGGCGCTACCAACGCTCCCACCGCGGTGGGAAACAGAAGAAGGTGCTTACGTGCCACTAAACGTGTCCGAGAGGGCACCCCTGAAGATGAGCGCGCTTCCCCCCACAAGGGGAAAGTGCGCAAAGAAGACGCCGCAACAACGGGCGGAGGCAGGAGTGGCAACACGACTGCCACCGCCCGCCAGCCAGCTGCGCCAAGGCGAGTCGCTGCACCCGCAGCGAGTGACGACATACTGGCAGCAGCCGTCTCTGCTCTGACTGTGGCGATCGACAAGGTGGCAAGCCTTGCCGACACGCTGCAGCGAGTTGCAGAGACCTTGCTGACGGCCACACAAGCGGCCGCCAAGCAGCCGCCGCAGTGAGGCGCTCCCTGCGCCGTCCGCGCCGGGAGCAGAGCAGTCGGCCCGCCATGGGCCAACACCGTAGCCCGCACACGCGGGCAACACAGCAGTCAAGAAAACCTGAAAAGGGCAACCTGAAGACAGCAAGAACACGAGAAGAACCAAGAAATTCGTCAACGAGATGTCATGGAGGCGATGCAGGGGAAGCCTGCAGACACTCCGTCCTACCAGGGTTGAGGGCGTACCCTGAAGAAGATGCTCTAGCGGCGGCTGGGCGCAGACCGTAGCCGACTCGCTAGCGCCGGGTGAGGAGCCAGCCGCTGCAGCAGACGTTTTGCTTGCCCTGAGCTTTTTGAGGATTTAGAAGAGATGACTGGCCGCGGCAAGGGAGGAAAGGGGCTCGGCAAGGGTGGCGCCAAGCGGCACCGCAAGGTGTTGCGCGACAACATCCAGGGCATCACGAAGCCCGCGATCCGCCGCCTGGCTCGCAGGGGCGGCGTGAAGCGCATCTCTGGTCTGATCTACGAGGAGACCCGCGGAGTGCTGAAGGTGTTCCTGGAGAACGTGATCCGCGACGCGGTGACGTACACTGAGCACGCCAAGCGCAAGACTGTGACGGCCATGGACGTGGTGTACGCCCTGAAGAGGCAGGGGCGCACCCTGTACGGTTTCGGCGGTTAGGCGCGTCGCAGCCGGTGTGCTGTGCCGCGTTGGCCTTCCCGCGGCCGTGGGAGAGACGAAAACGGCCCTTTTCAGGGCCACCACACTGTTCGGAAATTGAAAAGTGCGAAAGAGTCTGTGTTGTTGTTGCTGCGTGTGTTGCCTGCCTGCCTTCTTTCTTTCTTTCTTTCATTCTTTTCATTTCGTTTGCGTTTGAGTGACGTGACGTGACTGGGAGAAAGGAAAGGAAGCGGGTCTTGTGGCTGTGTGTGTGCGCGAGAGAGGGCGTTGTGTGTTTGTTTTGTTTATCGATCGATGGAGACGCCGGGCTGTGTGTTGTTGTTGTTGTGCGAGAGGCGGTGAATATTTGCGTGGTTTTGGCTGTGTGTTTGCGGCGGCGTTGGAGTTGCCGAGGCAAGGCGTGCCCATAGGCGGCCGGATCAGCTGTTTCGTTTGTATGGGGCGCGCGGGAGTGGAGGGCGGTGTGTCGACACGCTCGTTTAACAGTGGTGATTATTGCTGTCGTTGTCGTTGTCGTTTGGAAGGCGACTGTGCGTGCGTGGAGGTGCTTGAGGCAAACGAAACGAAACAAAACAAGGGAAATGTGTGTGTGTGTGTGTGTGTGTGTGTGTTGGGCCACACGGGCTGTGGACGACAAGATGGCGGCGGCTCTTCTTGTTCTTCTCTCTTTTAGTCCTCTACCGTTAGAGGGGGAGTTGGTGGAGGTTATTGTCGCCTGTGGACATTTGCTCCTCTTTTCTGTGTGTTGTTCTTATCTTTGGTAGTGTGCTTTTTCGGACGTTGCTGTTTTGTTGAGAGTGATTATGTGTTCTGTTTGTGCTACCGCTGGAGTAGCGACTCGGGTCTTGCACATCTGTCCCTGTGGTGTTCATATTGCCCAAGGGTCAAGACGTAATAGTCATTTTCTGAATTCCGCGCGGTGGCGTAGAACGCTTGTGCCAGGGCGCGGAACCGTGTTGTGGGTGGTTCTAGGCAGGTGTGCCGCGGGGACGTGTGAGGCCCGTCGTAGAGCGCTCCGCTTTGGACCCTTCTGTAGGCGACGCATCGTCGATCTGGCTGCATAGCCCCATACAGGGCGCGCATATTCCAGTATCGCTACCCGCTACCCCTGTTGCGGGGTCGAGGGAACAGGGGTTACAGGATCTGCATCCTGGCGTGAGCGTTTGTGCCAAGTTCCCCTATGTTGACACTTCGATGTCAGGCGGCTGTGGAAGTGAAGTTAAAGTAAAGTAAAGCAAAGCGCGGCGAGGACGACTGAAATTTTGCTTTGGACGTAGGTTTGTGTGGTGGCCCTGAAAAGGGCCGATTGTTGTGAGCCGAGCCGGGCCGGCAAAGCGCGTTGCGTGCAGGGGAGCACGCAGCGCTGCTGGGCGGCGGGTCCGCGTGCCGATTGCCTGGCCTCTCTGTTTAGGCCTTCTTCTCGGTCTTCTTTGGCAGCAGGACGGCCTGGATGTTGGGCAGGACACCACCCTGTGCGATGGTGACGCCCGACAGGAGCTTGTTGAGCTCCTCGTCGTTGCGGATGGCAAGCTGCAGGTGGCGCGGGATGATGCGCGTCTTCTTGTTGTCGCGGGCCGCGTTTCCGGCCAGCTCGAGCACCTCAGCCGCGAGGTACTCCATGACGGCGGCGAGGTAGACGGGCGCCCCGGCGCCGACGCGCTCGGCGTAGTTTCCCTTGCGCAGGAGGCGGTGGATTCTGCCGACCGGGAACTGGAGCCCGGCCCTGCTTGAGCGGGACTTTGACTTGCCCTTGACTTTGCCTCCCTTTCCGCGTCCGGACATGGCGATGCGCTGTGGTGTAAAAAAACGAGACGAGACGAACGACGGTGCGAGCCGCAGCGAGTCGAGCAGCGGAGTGGCGGCGCCGCCAGGGGTGGGGGTCCTTTATGCTCTCGGGTGCGGCGGCCGGTTGCGCTCGCGGCCCATTGGTCGGCGGCCGCAACGGGGCGAGCTGGTAAAGGTGCGGCGGCGGGGCGCGCTGGGTGCCACTGTGTGGGGAGACGCTGACTAGAGCGGAGCGCTTGCTGCTGGTGTTGCTGCCGTACGTTCACGTTCTTGTTTTGAGATGCCGCCCAAGACTAGCGGGAAGGCCGCCAAGAAGGCTGGCAAGGCTCAGAAGAACATTTCGAAGGGCGACAAGAAGAAGAAGCGCAAGAGGAAGGAGAGCTATGCCATCTACATCTACAAGGTGCTGAAGCAGGTGCACCCTGACACGGGCATCTCGTCGAAGGCGATGAGCATCATGAACAGCTTCGTGAACGACATTTTCGAGCGCATCGCGGCCGAGGCGTCTCGCCTGGCGCACTACAACAAGCGCTCGACCATCACGTCCCGCGAGATCCAGACCGCTGTGCGGCTGTTGCTGCCTGGCGAGCTGGCCAAGCACGCCGTGAGCGAGGGCACGAAGGCGGTGACCAAGTACACGAGCTCCAAGTAAGGAGGTGGCTCTGGAATGGAAGGAGATCCTCCGTTGCGAGAGCGGCAAAACGGCCCTTTTCAGGGCCACCAAATGGCCTTTGCGGGAAGGGCGGAATTGTTGTTGTTTTTGTTTTGTTTTGTGTGTGAGTGGGTGGACGGCGGCAATAGCTACCGCTTTGGTTGCGACGCGACGCGACGGGGTGGGGTGGCCGATGCGATGAATAATTTGATTGTTTAGGGGGCGCGTCGCGTGTTGCGGGGTACGGCCACGGTGTGACGTGGAATGGAGGCACGTGCGCACAACTCGTTGTCTGCGAGGGGGGGGGGGGGGGGGGGTTGAAGTGCGATCGGTGATGTGCCCTTTGGATGGAGGTGCCGGTTAGTTACGTGACGGGTGGAAACGAAACGCGATTGTTGGGAATGTCAGTGTGTAACGACGGCCGTTTGCGGGTCGGTTTGCACGCCATATATGGCGAGGGTGAAATGTGTCTGTAAATGCAGCGTGGAGGCGTGTGAGTGACGTTTAAATGTGAACGCGCAATGAGACACCACTGTGTATTTGCATTGTGCGGGCGACACGCACGATGATATGTACCTTTCCCCCGACTCTGATTTCGATAGTCGTGTCTGACTGACTGTGTCTGCTTGTGTGCGTACGACGCACGCACACCGACGTCGTCATTGAAGATGCATGCTCGCGTGTCCAGTGCAGTACAGTAGAGTAAGCGCGACGCTAGAAGACGACGGTCGCTTTGGCGAATGTGCGTACACGTGTTTGTGTGTATGTCGGTGATGTGGTCCGATCCGTCGCCTCTGGGAAACTGTCGATCGGCGCGGTACACCGGACGTCGTGAACACCCGTCATACCGTCGCGCTGAGAACGGTTACCGAAAGGTGAACGAACCTCTGATCGGTCGAATGTCTGGGCAGAACGTGAGGAGAGAATGGTGGAGGGAAGGAGAGAGGGGAAAAAAAAAGAAAAATAGAGAGAGAGAAAACGGAAAAAAAAGAACCAAACAAAACGGAGAAACGCAGTGTAGAGCAACGGAACGTTCCCGTGTCGGAGGTGTATTGTAGCCGCACTGAAATGCGTGTAACGGCGCGGCGGCAAGTGTCTGCCGTGGTGAACGTTACCTTTGACGGCTGAATTGTGCGTTGCGTTGCTCTTTGCTTTCCCGGATGTGTATGTAACGTAACGTTCGTTGAGATGGTTCTGAGGAAGAATGTAAGACAGTGCCCGTGCCGTCTGTGTTCGTGTGCAAAGCCATTGTGTGTGTGTGTGTGTGTGTGTGTGTGTGTGTGTGTGTGTGTGTGTGTGTGTGGCGTCCGGGAATGGCGGTGGGCGTGCCCTGCATGTGGCCCGGAAGGCTGTTCGTTTCGCGGTAGTGTGTGGACAGGGGAGGGGCACGCGTAACGCTGCTGGCATGGCATGGCATTCGGGAGATGGGAGGGGGCAAACGAAGAAAACAAGACGCGGAGGCTATAAAGACGGGGAGGGGCGCGGTGTGGGTGGCTTGCGCTGCGCTCGGCTGGCGCGTGCGGCGTTGTTTTTGTGCAAGAGAAGAGAAAACGAATGGGTTGCCGGGAGGGGGCCGTTGTGGTGTAGCCGCAGACGCGGCTGTCAGTGAACGTGGTGAGACCGACGGATGCGGGAGGGGCGGGGGCGGGGAAAACACTAGAAGAAAGAAGGAGAAAAACGCTGCTGCAACCAACATGAAATGAGGCCTTTTGTAACCTGCCAGCAACAAAAGAACAACAAAAAGAAAGGTCTATCAACATTGAATGTAAATGGAAATGGACCCAAGTGTAAACCTCCCCGCACAAATAGTCGTAAATGTGCCAGAATGTTGTTAACGTCCCTAGAAAATGAACGAACGAAGATTGATGAGAAACGCGCGATAATATGATGAATGGAAATAATGAACCATGAACATCTCAACAGACATAATTGAAAACCCGATAAACGTTGTAAGGGCAGCGCTGGCTGACCTGACCTTCGGCCCTGTGTATTCTGAAACGTCCCCCTTTGAACAACCAATGTATACAAAACTGTGCTTAAACTGACACACAATATTTTGAGCGCAACGCAATCTGACTATCAAAGATCCCTGCAAAAGAATGGCCCTGAGTAACATTAAAGTACACCTGTCGGAAATCACTTACCTCACAAAAAGCTTCATTACTCGAACTACTGCAATACAGCGAGCACCACTGCTGCCAGCTAAATAAGAGATTCCAAACTACGGAGGGCACTAACTACCGATGGGGATAGTTAGCAAAGTAAAGATGTTTCATAGAGAACAACAAACAATGTATTTACCCTTAATATCATCACCAGTCATAATATATGTAATTTGAAAAGTCCGCCATCTCTGTCGTCACGTGCACCAGTGCTGGCGGCCCACCCCTAACTGCGCAACGCTACGCGCTGTTCACATCCAGCTATAGCAGTTCATGACAACAATGCAAACTAGCCACAGACTGCACACAGCACAGGCGGTGATTTTCACGCGGAGCGCTACGTGGCATTACCAATATAAAAATCTAAACAAACAGCGTACGTACAAATTAGAATAAAAAGAGCAAAAGATCGTTACGTCAAAAAACAAAAACAAAAAAGACAAAAGAGAAGAAACAAACTGCATCTATATGTGCTCTTAACTGTAGATACCTGTACACAGCGTCGTGCAATGAATGCCGGCTCACATTTAATTTTGATTGTTGGAGGAAATGCGTAGGAAATATTCTTTAAATGGAAATGAATGGTTGTACTTTAAAAAAAAAGTTAGTTTGGAAACAAAGTATTATTGGGGCATTTTGTTGTGAAGAAAATAGTTACAATTGACATACAGTATTAGATTTGCGCAATGCAGCTTCATTACCTTACCTGTAATAACAATATGCATCGTCCCGAACGGAGACCAGAGTCGCGAGAAGAGCACGCCGCCGCCCGCTCAGTACAATCGTCCACTCGCTAATACTGTCGACTGACTAGTACCTCTCCCGACCCGCCACATATAGATGGCAACTGTTCCTGCCGACCCGCTACGTGCTACTAGTGTCGTGTGGCGCAGACTAGCGGCGATAAGAAACGCTCTGGTCAGAGATTGTGTCGTGCCTCGCCATCGCTGGTAACGAGTACATACGTGTTTCAGCGCGCGTACCGGAAGACGCAGTGCGGAGCCAGAGACTGTGTTGTCGAGGCCGTCGGCGCAGTGCATGTCGGTCGGTCGAGTGCGTGCGGGAGGGCAGAGAGGCAGCGTCGGCACGGAGATGCACGCACGGGGGCTGCGGCGTGGCGCGTTTGCGGTAGGCGCCTTTGGTGGCAACGGCCGGGACAAGCAGCGGTGTATGGTGTGGTGCGGGCCGGACAGGGGCGGAGGAGGAGGAGGAGGCGGCGGCGCGACGATGGCATTGGGGCGGAAACGGGGACGGGGACGGCGACGGCGGATGTTGAGAGAGAGGCGTCACGCGCGGACCGACACAGACGCACAGATAGATAGATAGATAGATAGATAGATAGATAGATAGATAGGTAGGAAGAAGAAGGGGCGGCTGGTGAGTGGGTGCAATTTAGGCGGTAGACACAAGAGGTCGGCACGGCATTTGCGTGGTGTGGCGTTGTTACGGGGTGTGCTCGCTTGCCTCGTTTTGTTGATGCGCGCAGGAAGATGTGCAGAGCAGCGGCGGGCGGCTCGGTTCGGTTTGGCCCGGCGGGCCGCGCTGTTGTCGCGGACGTGAGCGCCCCCTGGCGGGTGGCCGGAGGCGGCGCGGCGTGTTGGACGTGTGGCTGGCGGCAGTGCACAATTGCGAGTGGCTGGCGGTGTGGCGGTTGGCGCGTCGGGCGGCCGAGAGAGAGGAGAGGTATGTATGTGTTTGCGGGCGCCTTTGCTGCGCGGCGTCGTGCAGGGAGGGAGGGAGGGCGGGCGGGCGGCTGTCGACTGTGTGTGTGTGTGTGTGTGTGTGTGTGGCGAATTGGCGGCGTTGTGCTCCGGCCGAAGGCGTCGGGAGAGGAGAGTTGGTCGTGATGTCATGTCGCGCCGTGTCATGTTTGCGAAACGGCTGCCGAGAGGTGTGGTGGTAGCGAGCCGGTCGGTGTCGGTGTCGGTGCGATGGGAATGTGCGTTTGGCGGTTTCGGTGTGCTTTTTTTTTTGCTGCGGCGTGAGAGTGGGGCGGGCGGGCAGGCTTGCTGTTGTTGGTTCCTTGTGTCTTGTGTGTGTAGCTTGATGGCAACGTGGAAGGGCGCCGGTTTCGAGCCGTGCGTGTGGTTGTCGACGTAGACTGGTTGGGGTGTGCCGTTGCACGTGCATGTTTGGGTCGTTGGTGTGGTTTTGGCTGGCTGGCTGGCTGTGTGTGTGTACGACGGGAAGGGGGAGGCGGCGGTGGATAGTGCAGTAGTTGTGTCGTTGCCACGGGCGTCGGGTGCGGCTGTGCGTAGTGGCGGAAAGGTGTCGGTTGCGGGAAGCGAGGCCGTCGTTGGCGGTGTCGCGTGCCTTCGTGAATCGAGTGGGGCGGGGAAAGGAGCAGCGTGCCGCTGCGTCGCGGCCGTTAGCCAGAGGCTGTGCTTTGATAGTTTTGTGGACGGTTCGTGCGAGGCGATTTGTTGCCTGCCCTATGTTTGTTTGTTGTTTTGGAGACGACGACTGGTTGGTGGCGTGCGCGCGAGCGAAGTGGCGGTGCGCGTTTCCCGTGTCGACTGCCGACTGCCGACTGCCGACTGCCGACTGCCGACTGCCGGCTGGCGACAGGTGCGCCGTCGGTGGGGTGGGTGGCCGGCACAAGTAGAGGCGGCGGCGTCGTTGCGGTGTGTTTGTGTTGTCGGCTGTGTCGGCGACAGCTGTTTGTGCGGTGCGTGTGAATGGTGGTGCAAACGTGTGCTGGCGTTGAGGCTGCGACCGCGGCGTGTTGTTGGTTGATGTTGAACAGCGGCTGTGTGCGGTGGTGGTGTTGCCGCACGTGCATCCGGCCCGGCGCGGAAAGCGCAGTTGCGGCGGCCCTTCGGTGCCAGCCACGTCGCGTGAGCGGCGGGTTGCTCTGGTCGACACGTGGTGCTCTGGTTTGTTGTTTGGTGCCCTTTGGCCGGTGGGTGGTCCGTGTGTCTCGGTATCTGGTCGTGGTCGTGCTGCCCGTTTGTCGGCGTTGTCTGTGGCTTCGCTTTTGTTTTTTGCGGCGTGCCGACGACCCGACGCGACCTTTACACCCAAAGTGTGGCGCCCGAAGGTGAACCAACGTCGTAATCCGACCTCGGCGCTTAAGCTCTAAGCCTAAGCTGAGCGAACCGAACCGAACCGAACCTGTAGCGTTGCGTAGCGTGAGGTGAGGTGCGGTGAGGTCAGCCTCAGCGCCAAGTAAGCCAAGCTGTCCGGCCGTGAGGTGGGTGGGTAGGTAGGTGCGGCTGCTGCGGCCACCTGACGCCCGACGTGTGTTTGAATGCTTAACCTAAGTTTGAGGCTTAACCTAACCCAAGTGGCCTTAACCTAACCTAACCCAACCTAACCTCTGACGCCCGACGTGTGTTTGAATGCTTAACCTAAGTTTGACGCTTAACCTAACACCGACCCTTAACCTAACCCAAGTGCCCTTAACCTAACCCACGTCCACCGAACCTAACCGAGACGTGTGAACCTAATGTCTAACTCGTAACGCGTGATGTTGGCTGTCGTGTGTGCTGACGGCAGATTGGGTTGGTCTGTAGTTGCGGATCTCGGTTTGCCTCGGGCGAGGGGTTGGCTCGTAAGCGGCGAGGGGCGCTCCGGCGGAGCATGTTGCTTTGCAGGCGGCGCCCGTTTTTGCGGCGGGCACAATTGAAATTGTTGGGAAACGAACGAAAGGGCTGTGAATGTTGGCGGGCGAGAGGAGGAGGACGTGGCCCGACGGCTGCGGGCCGATCGGGAAACGGTGGGAGGGCGATGGGGCGGCGGAGGTGCGTTTGCACGGCCGTCATCGCCGCACGCCTCCGCTTGTGTGGCTGTGGCGCCGGCCGCGCTGGCCGGGCTGCCGCGGCGACGGTGTGGGGCTTTTGCCGAAGGTTTGGCCATTGTGGCCGGTCGCCGGCTGGGGCTGTGGGGGCGGCATTTGGGCGTGGGCGGCGATTCTCGGCGGGCCGACCCAGGCTGTAGCGCGCGGTGGCTGCAGTTTGGCCGTGGTTTGCGGCGCTGCCGTGGCGACTGGTTGGCGACTGTGGTGTGGCTGTGTGTAGCCCCATCCTCGGTGGTTTGAAAGGCGCGGGTGGTTGTGGCGCAGGTGTGGGGCTGCTCCGCACAGGCTGTCGGACGTTGGGCGGTAGCAAGCGCGGGAGGCGCGGCGCGGCGGCGCGCAGAGTGGCGGCCGCTCTCTCGGCCGTCCGCGCCCGCCCGCGACACTGGCTGGGCCCGTGGCGCGAGGCGGCTATTCCTCTGCTGTGCGCTCCGCTCGCTGCGTGTCTCCTCTCGCTCTCGCTGCTCGCTGTGTGTGAACGCGCGTCGTCGAAATGGCAGATCAGGCGGCTACGAACGAGACTGCTGCGGCACCCGCCGCCACCGGCACTACGAAGAAGGCAAAGTCTGCGTCGTCTGCGAAGAAGCCGCGCGCCAAGCCTGCGCACCCGCGCACCTCTGAGATGGTGACGGCCGCCATCAAGAGTCTGAAGGAGCGCGGCGGATCGTCGCTGCAGGCGATCAAGAAGTACATTGCCGCGCACTACAAGCTGGACGCGGAGAAGCTGGCGCCGTTTATCAAGAAGTACCTCAAGTCGGCCGTGGTGGCGGGCGAGCTGGTGCAGACGAAGGGGAAGGGCGCGTCCGGCTCTTTCAAGCTTGCCGGCGCCGGCGGCGGGGCGGCTGAGGGCGGCAAGGCTCGTGCTGGCGGTGCCAAGAAGAAGCGCGCCGCTCCGGCCAGCAAGGAGAAGAAGGGCGCCCGTGCGGCCGGCGCAAAGAAGGCTGGTGGCGTGAAGGCGGCGACCGGTCGGAAGGCGGGCGCCGCCAAGAAGGCGTCTGCGGCGTCGGCCGCTCCCGCCGGTGCGAAGAAGGCGGCTGCTGCCAAGCCGGCCAAGGCCAAGTCGCCGTCGAAGGCGAAGAAGGCCGCCAAGGTTCCGACGAAGAAGCCGAAGGCGCCGCGCCCGAAGAAGGCGACGACGCCGTCTAAGGCGAAGGCTTCGCCCAAGAAGAAGAAGTAGAGAGGAATGGGAAAGGAAGGGTTGGCGGTTGACTCCGTCGTCCGCACCCCCCGTCCCCGTCGTCTAGTGGCGCGCAACAGACGCGCGGCCCAAAACGGCCCTTCTCAGGGCCATCAAAGCACGTCGGGAAGGTTTTGATTGTCGTGTTTGTGTTGCGGTGTGGTTGTGTCGTCTGGCGTTTCTGTATGCCCGTGTGTGGATACTGTTTGCGTGCCGTGGTGGTTGGATTGCGGGGGGTCGGTGGCGGGTGCGGGCGGCGGTAGCGGTTGATTGTCGCCGTTTTTTTTTTTTTTTTGTTTTTTTTTTGTTTGGTCGCGGCCGGCCGACGGTTGGTTTTGTGTCATGTTGTTTGAATACTTTGGTTTGCCTGCCTGCCGTCTTCTCGGATGTGTCTTGTCTTGTGTGTGTGTGTGTGTGTGTTCTTGCAACGGGGGCGGGGGACGTTGAGATGTGGAAAGGGTCGGTGGCGTTGGACGTGCCTGGCTTTTTGTTTGTTTTTCTTTTCGAAACGAAGCGGCGGCCGGCCGTGTGGTTGACGGCGTCGGCCGATGGGTATTGTGCGCTTTGAGCGCCGCGCCGGGGAGGGATGATGTTGATTGTTGCGCGCGCCAGCAAGCTGGCAGAGGAGAGCGGCTGTGGCGGACGGACGGGAAGTGGAAGTGGTGTTTTGTCTTTGGTTCTGTGGTTGTGGGGCGAGAGGCGACCGACAAAGTTTGCTCGCGACGGAGTGATGTTAGTGGCCCTGAAAAGGGCCGTTTTGTTTGTTGCGTGCGCGGGCGGGCGGTGCCCAGCGGCTGGCGCGGTGTTTAGGCGCGCTCGCCGCGGATGCGGCGCGCGAGCTGGATGTCCTTGGGCATGATGGTGACGCGCTTGGCGTGGATTGCGCACAGGTTGGTGTCTTCGAAGAGGCCGACGAGGTAGGCCTCGCTGGCCTCCTGCAGGGCCATGACCGCGGAGCTCTGGAAGCGCAGGTCGGTCTTGAAGTCCTGGGCGATCTCGCGCACTAGGCGCTGGAATGGCAGCTTGCGGATGAGCAGCTCTGTGCTCTTCTGGTAGCGCCTGATTTCTCGCAGGGCGACGGTGCCCGGCCTGTAGCGGTGGGGCTTCTTGACGCCGCCGGTGGCGGGCGCGCTCTTCCTCGCCGCCTTGGTGGCGAGCTGTTTGCGCGGCGCCTTTCCGCCGGTGGACTTGCGGGCCGTTTGCTTTGTGCGGGCCATAGCGGTAGCGGTAGCGGAGCGGCGTGGAGGCGAGGTGCTGCGTCGGGTGCTGCCTTGACGACACGGGCGCGCGCCAGCGGCCGTGGTGCGCTTATATGCCCTCGGTTGCGCGTGGTGGGGGGAGGGCGGGCCAGAGTCTATATAGGGGGGCTGGCGCGTGCGCTGGGCGCAGACCGTAGCCGACTCGCTAGCGCCGGGTGAGGAGCCAGCCGCTGCAGCAGACGTTTTGCTTGCCCTGAGCTTTTTGAGGATTTAGAAGAGATGACTGGCCGCGGCAAGGGAGGAAAGGGGCTCGGCAAGGGTGGCGCCAAGCGGCACCGCAAGGTGTTGCGCGACAACATCCAGGGCATCACGAAGCCCGCGATCCGCCGCCTGGCTCGCAGGGGCGGCGTGAAGCGCATCTCTGGTCTGATCTACGAGGAGACCCGCGGAGTGCTGAAGGTGTTCCTGGAGAACGTGATCCGCGACGCGGTGACGTACACTGAGCACGCCAAGCGCAAGACTGTGACGGCCATGGACGTGGTGTACGCCCTGAAGAGGCAGGGGCGCACCCTGTACGGTTTCGGCGGTTAGGCGCGTCGCAGCCGGTGTGCTGTGCCGCGTTGGCCTTCCCGCGGCCGTGGGAGAGACGAAAACGGCCCTTTTCAGGGCCACCACACTGTTCGGAAATTGAAAAGTGCGAAAGAGTCTGTGTTGTTGTTGCTGCGTGTGTTGCCTGCCTGCCTTCTTTCTTTCTTTCTTTCATTCTTTTCATTTCGTTTGCGTTTGAGTGACGTGACGTGACTGGGAGAAAGGAAAGGAAGCGGGTCTTGTGGCTGTGTGTGTGCGCGAGAGAGGGCGTTGTGTGTTTGTTTTGTTTATCGATCGATGGAGACGCCGGGCTGTGTGTTGTTGTTGTTGTGCGAGAGGCGGTGAATATTTGCGTGGTTTTGGCTGTGTGTTTGCGGCGGCGTTGGAGTTGCCGAGGCAAGGCGTGCCCATAGGCGGCCGGATCAGCTGTTTCGTTTGTATGGGGCGCGCGGGAGTGGAGGGCGGTGTGTCGACACGCTCGTTTAACAGTGGTGATTATTGCTGTCGTTGTCGTTGTCGTTTGGAAGGCGACTGTGCGTGCGTGGAGGTGCTTGAGGCAAACGAAACGAAACAAAACAAGGGAAATGTGTGTGTGTGTGTGTGTGTGTGTGTGTTGGGCCACACGGGCTGTGGACGACAAGATGGCGGCGGCTCTTCTTGTTCTTCTCTCTTTTAGTCCTCTACCGTTAGAGGGGGAGTTGGTGGAGGTTATTGTCGCCTGTGGACATTTGCTCCTCTTTTCTGTGTGTTGTTCTTATCTTTGGTAGTGTGCTTTTTCGGACGTTGCTGTTTTGTTGAGAGTGATTATGTGTTCTGTTTGTGCTACCGCTGGAGTAGCGACTCGGGTCTTGCACATCTGTCCCTGTGGTGTTCATATTGCCCAAGGGTCAAGACGTAATAGTCATTTTCTGAATTCCGCGCGGTGGCGTAGAACGCTTGTGCCAGGGCGCGGAACCGTGTTGTGGGTGGTTCTAGGCAGGTGTGCCGCGGGGACGTGTGAGGCCCGTCGTAGAGCGCTCCGCTTTGGACCCTTCTGTAGGCGACGCATCGTCGATCTGGCTGCATAGCCCCATACAGGGCGCGCATATTCCAGTATCGCTACCCGCTACCCCTGTTGCGGGGTCGAGGGAACAGGGGTTACAGGATCTGCATCCTGGCGTGAGCGTTTGTGCCAAGTTCCCCTATGTTGACACTTCGATGTCAGGCGGCTGTGGAAGTGAAGTTAAAGTAAAGTAAAGCAAAGCGCGGCGAGGACGACTGAAATTTTGCTTTGGACGTAGGTTTGTGTGGTGGCCCTGAAAAGGGCCGATTGTTGTGAGCCGAGCCGGGCCGGCAAAGCGCGTTGCGTGCAGGGGAGCACGCAGCGCTGCTGGGCGGCGGGTCCGCGTGCCGATTGCCTGGCCTCTCTGTTTAGGCCTTCTTCTCGGTCTTCTTTGGCAGCAGGACGGCCTGGATGTTGGGCAGGACACCACCCTGTGCGATGGTGACGCCCGACAGGAGCTTGTTGAGCTCCTCGTCGTTGCGGATGGCAAGCTGCAGGTGGCGCGGGATGATGCGCGTCTTCTTGTTGTCGCGGGCCGCGTTTCCGGCCAGCTCGAGCACCTCAGCCGCGAGGTACTCCATGACGGCGGCGAGGTAGACGGGCGCCCCGGCGCCGACGCGCTCGGCGTAGTTTCCCTTGCGCAGGAGGCGGTGGATTCTGCCGACCGGGAACTGGAGCCCGGCCCTGCTTGAGCGGGACTTTGACTTGCCCTTGACTTTGCCTCCCTTTCCGCGTCCGGACATGGCGATGCGCTGTGGTGTAAAAAAACGAGACGAGACGAACGACGGTGCGAGCCGCAGCGAGTCGAGCAGCGGAGTGGCGGCGCCGCCAGGGGTGGGGGTCCTTTATGCTCTCGGGTGCGGCGGCCGGTTGCGCTCGCGGCCCATTGGTCGGCGGCCGCAACGGGGCGAGCTGGTAAAGGTGCGGCGGCGGGGCGCGCTGGGTGCCACTGTGTGGGGAGACGCTGACTAGAGCGGAGCGCTTGCTGCTGGTGTTGCTGCCGTACGTTCACGTTCTTGTTTTGAGATGCCGCCCAAGACTAGCGGGAAGGCCGCCAAGAAGGCTGGCAAGGCTCAGAAGAACATTTCGAAGGGCGACAAGAAGAAGAAGCGCAAGAGGAAGGAGAGCTATGCCATCTACATCTACAAGGTGCTGAAGCAGGTGCACCCTGACACGGGCATCTCGTCGAAGGCGATGAGCATCATGAACAGCTTCGTGAACGACATTTTCGAGCGCATCGCGGCCGAGGCGTCTCGCCTGGCGCACTACAACAAGCGCTCGACCATCACGTCCCGCGAGATCCAGACCGCTGTGCGGCTGTTGCTGCCTGGCGAGCTGGCCAAGCACGCCGTGAGCGAGGGCACGAAGGCGGTGACCAAGTACACGAGCTCCAAGTAAGGAGGTGGCTCTGGAATGGAAGGAGATCCTCCGTTGCGAGAGCGGCAAAACGGCCCTTTTCAGGGCCACCAAATGGCCTTTGCGGGAAGGGCGGAATTGTTGTTGTTTTTGTTTTGTTTTGTGTGTGAGTGGGTGGACGGCGGCAATAGCTACCGCTTTGGTTGCGACGCGACGCGACGGGGTGGGGTGGCCGATGCGATGAATAATTTGATTGTTTAGGGGGCGCGTCGCGTGTTGCGGGGTACGGCCACGGTGTGACGTGGAATGGAGGCACGTGCGCACAACTCGTTGTCTGCGAGGGGGGGGGGGGGGGGGGTTGAAGTGCGATCGGTGATGTGCCCTTTGGATGGAGGTGCCGGTTAGTTACGTGACGGGTGGAAACGAAACGCGATTGTTGGGAATGTCAGTGTGTAACGACGGCCGTTTGCGGGTCGGTTTGCACGCCATATATGGCGAGGGTGAAATGTGTCTGTAAATGCAGCGTGGAGGCGTGTGAGTGACGTTTAAATGTGAACGCGCAATGAGACACCACTGTGTATTTGCATTGTGCGGGCGACACGCACGATGATATGTACCTTTCCCCCGACTCTGATTTCGATAGTCGTGTCTGACTGACTGTGTCTGCTTGTGTGCGTACGACGCACGCACACCGACGTCGTCATTGAAGATGCATGCTCGCGTGTCCAGTGCAGTACAGTAGAGTAAGCGCGACGCTAGAAGACGACGGTCGCTTTGGCGAATGTGCGTACACGTGTTTGTGTGTATGTCGGTGATGTGGTCCGATCCGTCGCCTCTGGGAAACTGTCGATCGGCGCGGTACACCGGACGTCGTGAACACCCGTCATACCGTCGCGCTGAGAACGGTTACCGAAAGGTGAACGAACCTCTGATCGGTCGAATGTCTGGGCAGAACGTGAGGAGAGAATGGTGGAGGGAAGGAGAGAGGGGAAAAAAAAAGAAAAATAGAGAGAGAGAAAACGGAAAAAAAAGAACCAAACAAAACGGAGAAACGCAGTGTAGAGCAACGGAACGTTCCCGTGTCGGAGGTGTATTGTAGCCGCACTGAAATGCGTGTAACGGCGCGGCGGCAAGTGTCTGCCGTGGTGAACGTTACCTTTGACGGCTGAATTGTGCGTTGCGTTGCTCTTTGCTTTCCCGGATGTGTATGTAACGTAACGTTCGTTGAGATGGTTCTGAGGAAGAATGTAAGACAGTGCCCGTGCCGTCTGTGTTCGTGTGCAAAGCCATTGTGTGTGTGTGTGTGTGTGTGTGTGTGTGTGTGTGTGTGTGTGTGTGTGTGTGTGTGGCGTCCGGGAATGGCGGTGGGCGTGCCCTGCATGTGGCCCGGAAGGCTGTTCGTTTCGCGGTAGTGTGTGGACAGGGGAGGGGCACGCGTAACGCTGCTGGCATGGCATGGCATTCGGGAGATGGGAGGGGGCAAACGAAGAAAACAAGACGCGGAGGCTATAAAGACGGGGAGGGGCGCGGTGTGGGTGGCTTGCGCTGCGCTCGGCTGGCGCGTGCGGCGTTGTTTTTGTGCAAGAGAAGAGAAAACGAATGGGTTGCCGGGAGGGGGCCGTTGTGGTGTAGCCGCAGACGCGGCTGTCAGTGAACGTGGTGAGACCGACGGATGCGGGAGGGGCGGGGGCGGGGAAAACACTAGAAGAAAGAAGGAGAAAAACGCTGCTGCAACCAACATGAAATGAGGCCTTTTGTAACCTGCCAGCAACAAAAGAACAACAAAAAGAAAGGTCTATCAACATTGAATGTAAATGGAAATGGACCCAAGTGTAAACCTCCCCGCACAAATAGTCGTAAATGTGCCAGAATGTTGTTAACGTCCCTAGAAAATGAACGAACGAAGATTGATGAGAAACGCGCGATAATATGATGAATGGAAATAATGAACCATGAACATCTCAACAGACATAATTGAAAACCCGATAAACGTTGTAAGGGCAGCGCTGGCTGACCTGACCTTCGGCCCTGTGTATTCTGAAACGTCCCCCTTTGAACAACCAATGTATACAAAACTGTGCTTAAACTGACACACAATATTTTGAGCGCAACGCAATCTGAC
>NW_026047114.1:0-73970 GCF_023864275.1 Schistocerca cancellata | reverse complement strand
CGACACAATCTCTGACCAGAGCGTTTCTTATCGCCGCTAGTCTGCGCCACACGACACTAGTAGCACGTAGCGGGTCGGCAGGAACAGTTGCCATCTATATGTGGCGGGTCGGGAGAGGTACTAGTCAGTCGACAGTATTAGCGAGTGGACGATTGTACTGAGCGGGCGGCGGCGTGCTCTTCTCGCGACTCTGGTCTCCGTTCGGGACGATGCATATTGTTATTACAGGTAAGGTAATGAAGCTGCATTGCGCAAATCTAATACTGTATGTCAATTGTAACTATTTTCTTCACAACAAAATGCCCCAATAATACTTTGTTTCCAAACTAACTTTTTTTTTAAAGTACAACCATTCATTTCCATTTAAAGAATATTTCCTACGCATTTCCTCCAACAATCAAAATTAAATGTGAGCCGGCATTCATTGCACGACGCTGTGTACAGGTATCTACAGTTAAGAGCACATATAGATGCAGTTTGTTTCTTCTCTTTTGTCTTTTTTGTTTTTGTTTTTTGACGTAACGATCTTTTGCTCTTTTTATTCTAATTTGTACGTACGCTGTTTGTTTAGATTTTTATATTGGTAATGCCACGTAGCGCTCCGCGTGAAAATCACCGCCTGTGCTGTGTGCAGTCTGTGGCTAGTTTGCATTGTTGTCATGAACTGCTATAGCTGGATGTGAACAGCGCGTAGCGTTGCGCAGTTAGGGGTGGGCCGCCAGCACTGGTGCACGTGACGACAGAGATGGCGGACTTTTCAAATTACATATATTATGACTGGTGATGATATTAAGGGTAAATACATTGTTTGTTGTTCTCTATGAAACATCTTTACTTTGCTAACTATCCCCATCGGTAGTTAGTGCCCTCCGTAGTTTGGAATCTCTTATTTAGCTGGCAGCAGTGGTGCTCGCTGTATTGCAGTAGTTCGAGTAATGAAGCTTTTTGTGAGGTAAGTGATTTCCGACAGGTGTACTTTAATGTTACTCAGGGCCATTCTTTTGCAGGGATCTTTGATAGTCAGATTGCGTTGCGCTCAAAATATTGTGTGTCAGTTTAAGCACAGTTTTGTATACATTGGTTGTTCAAAGGGGGACGTTTCAGAATACACAGGGCCGAAGGTCAGGTCAGCCAGCGCTGCCCTTACAACGTTTATCGGGTTTTCAATTATGTCTGTTGAGATGTTCATGGTTCATTATTTCCATTCATCATATTATCGCGCGTTTCTCATCAATCTTCGTTCGTTCATTTTCTAGGGACGTTAACAACATTCTGGCACATTTACGACTATTTGTGCGGGGAGGTTTACACTTGGGTCCATTTCCATTTACATTCAATGTTGATAGACCTTTCTTTTTGTTGTTCTTTTGTTGCTGGCAGGTTACAAAAGGCCTCATTTCATGTTGGTTGCAGCAGCGTTTTTCTCCTTCTTTCTTCTAGTGTTTTCCCCGCCCCCGCCCCTCCCGCATCCGTCGGTCTCACCACGTTCACTGACAGCCGCGTCTGCGGCTACACCACAACGGCCCCCTCCCGGCAACCCATTCGTTTTCTCTTCTCTTGCACAAAAACAACGCCGCACGCGCCAGCCGAGCGCAGCGCAAGCCACCCACACCGCGCCCCTCCCCGTCTTTATAGCCTCCGCGTCTTGTTTTCTTCGTTTGCCCCCTCCCATCTCCCGAATGCCATGCCATGCCAGCAGCGTTACGCGTGCCCCTCCCCTGTCCACACACTACCGCGAAACGAACAGCCTTCCGGGCCACATGCAGGGCACGCCCACCGCCATTCCCGGACGCCACACACACACACACACACACACACACACACACACACACACACACACACACACACAATGGCTTTGCACACGAACACAGACGGCACGGGCACTGTCTTACATTCTTCCTCAGAACCATCTCAACGAACGTTACGTTACATACACATCCGGGAAAGCAAAGAGCAACGCAACGCACAATTCAGCCGTCAAAGGTAACGTTCACCACGGCAGACACTTGCCGCCGCGCCGTTACACGCATTTCAGTGCGGCTACAATACACCTCCGACACGGGAACGTTCCGTTGCTCTACACTGCGTTTCTCCGTTTTGTTTGGTTCTTTTTTTTCCGTTTTCTCTCTCTCTATTTTTCTTTTTTTTTCCCCTCTCTCCTTCCCTCCACCATTCTCTCCTCACGTTCTGCCCAGACATTCGACCGATCAGAGGTTCGTTCACCTTTCGGTAACCGTTCTCAGCGCGACGGTATGACGGGTGTTCACGACGTCCGGTGTACCGCGCCGATCGACAGTTTCCCAGAGGCGACGGATCGGACCACATCACCGACATACACACAAACACGTGTACGCACATTCGCCAAAGCGACCGTCGTCTTCTAGCGTCGCGCTTACTCTACTGTACTGCACTGGACACGCGAGCATGCATCTTCAATGACGACGTCGGTGTGCGTGCGTCGTACGCACACAAGCAGACACAGTCAGTCAGACACGACTATCGAAATCAGAGTCGGGGGAAAGGTACATATCATCGTGCGTGTCGCCCGCACAATGCAAATACACAGTGGTGTCTCATTGCGCGTTCACATTTAAACGTCACTCACACGCCTCCACGCTGCATTTACAGACACATTTCACCCTCGCCATATATGGCGTGCAAACCGACCCGCAAACGGCCGTCGTTACACACTGACATTCCCAACAATCGCGTTTCGTTTCCACCCGTCACGTAACTAACCGGCACCTCCATCCAAAGGGCACATCACCGATCGCACTTCAACCCCCCCCCCCCCCCCCTCGCAGACAACGAGTTGTGCGCACGTGCCTCCATTCCACGTCACACCGTGGCCGTACCCCGCAACACGCGACGCGCCCCCTAAACAATCAAATTATTCATCGCATCGGCCACCCCACCCCGTCGCGTCGCGTCGCAACCAAAGCGGTAGCTATTGCCGCCGTCCACCCACTCACACACAAAACAAAACAAAAACAACAACAATTCCGCCCTTCCCGCAAAGGCCATTTGGTGGCCCTGAAAAGGGCCGTTTTGCCGCTCTCGCAACGGAGGATCTCCTTCCATTCCAGAGCCACCTCCTTACTTGGAGCTCGTGTACTTGGTCACCGCCTTCGTGCCCTCGCTCACGGCGTGCTTGGCCAGCTCGCCAGGCAGCAACAGCCGCACAGCGGTCTGGATCTCGCGGGACGTGATGGTCGAGCGCTTGTTGTAGTGCGCCAGGCGAGACGCCTCGGCCGCGATGCGCTCGAAAATGTCGTTCACGAAGCTGTTCATGATGCTCATCGCCTTCGACGAGATGCCCGTGTCAGGGTGCACCTGCTTCAGCACCTTGTAGATGTAGATGGCATAGCTCTCCTTCCTCTTGCGCTTCTTCTTCTTGTCGCCCTTCGAAATGTTCTTCTGAGCCTTGCCAGCCTTCTTGGCGGCCTTCCCGCTAGTCTTGGGCGGCATCTCAAAACAAGAACGTGAACGTACGGCAGCAACACCAGCAGCAAGCGCTCCGCTCTAGTCAGCGTCTCCCCACACAGTGGCACCCAGCGGAGTCGCTCATGTCTGGGCATTTGCCCATGTAGTTTCAAAGGTCCTGTGGCTTTTGCCTTAATGCCTTCTGTCTCAACTTGGGTTTCCTGATGCATGTCTTTGTTATAATTTTAACATGTTTTGTAGAGTATTATTGTTTTCTTTGTTTAGTGTTTTGGTGTGTCTTAATACCTGAAGTGTCTGGTTAGTGTATTCTTTGGGTGTTTGTAGGTAACATGTAGTGGGTCAGCGCCCAAGGAAGTGATGGTGTCGTATGGTGAGTGTTCTGCTTTTGTGTAGAAAGATTGTGTTCTTTGTTGGATGACTGTGGTGATTGTGGGTGTGTTCGTGTCTATGTGTATGAGTGTGTTTGGTACAAACCAGGGAGCGTCTGTAATTATCCTAAGGGCCTTATTTTGTACAATTTGAACTTTTCTCAGGTGAGTGTCTGCGGCCATGCCCCAGACCTCACAGCCATATAGAATTGTAGGAAGGACCACCATCTTCCAAATTTTTAGCTTGACTTTGGTGGTCAGTCCATTGCCCTTGAGCAATGGGTATAGCTGGTACAGCCTAGCCGAACCCCGATTACATGCGTCGGTTATGTGTGCGTTCCATAACAGCTTGTTGTCGATTTTTAAACCAAGGTACTTAACTGTGTCACGCCAGGGGAGGTCCCTTCCGTCGATGGAGAGTTGACGGTTGGGTGGCCTTCTCCTGGTTGTGAACATAATTGAATTGCACTTGCTTGGATTTAATTTTATTTTCCAAAAGTTGCACCATTGGGTGATCTGGTCAAGGTGCCTTTGTATGTTCATGACGATGTAATTGGGGTTCGGGTGGCTGGCATATATGGCTGTGTCGTCTGCAAAGAGGGCTAGATGGGTGCTGTCCCGCTTCGGTATGTCATTGGTGTATATGCTGTACAGGATAGGTCCCAGAACAGACCCTTGGGGCACTCCTGCTTCAATGGTCTTAATGCTACTCTTAGATCTATCTATATTAACAAAGAATTTCCTGTTGCTTAAAAACGAATGGAGGATCTTCAGCAGATGCTGGGGACAGTCATACTGGTGGAGCTTGTAGATTAGGCCGTCGTGCCAGACGCGGTCAAAGGCCTTTTCAATGTCTAAGAAGACAGCCCCCGTGCTGTGCCTGTTTGCCCTAGCCTTGCAGATCTGCTCGACCACGCGGGTGGCTTGGGATATGGTGCTGTGTCCGGCACGAAAACCAAACTGTTCAGGGATGGTGATGTTCCTTTCGGTGAGGAAGTTTTGGAGAGGTTTTAGGATGAGTTGTTCAAGGACTTTGCCTAGTATGCATAGGAGGGATATGGGTCTGTAGTTCTGGGGAAAGAGAGGATTTTTGTCAGGTTTAGGAAGTGTGATCACTTTGGCTATCTTCCATGCCGATGGGAAGTGGTTGAGTTTCAGGCAGGCGTTGAGGATGTTGGTTAGGAAAAGGAAAGCTGAGTTGGGGAGGTGTTTAAGCTGTAGTGGCTTTATGCCGTCGGGGCCTGGGGATTTGGAGTTGCCGATCCCGTTTATGGTCGAGCAGACTGTTTGGTAGGACACAGGCTCAAATACGGTGTCGGGGCGTCTTCTCAGGATACCTGGGACTGTACGAATAACTCTCTCTTCGTGCTCGTCCGCGTCTTCGTCATCGATTATGTTCTCGCGAAACTGAAGCTCTAGCGAGTTTGCCATAGCTTCAGCTTTTTCAGGAGGATCGTAGACGAGTCCATTTTCGCCGTGGAGCGGTTTAATGGATTTAGACGTCTCCTTACGCGACTTTACAATTCGCCAAAATTTCTGTGGGTTGTCTTGTGTTTCCTGAAGTGTCTGCTCCCAGCGCGCACTTCTGTACTCTTGCAGGTGGACCCTCACTTCCTGAGCTAGGCTGCTCGCTATGCGCCTGTCGATGGGGTCTCTGTAGGCCTGCCATCGTTTCCTGAAGCGGCGTTTAGTGCGTAGCAGCTCTTGTATTTCCTCTGGCAGGTCTTGGCGCCTGTTCAGGTGTCTAGTCCTAGTGGTTGTTTGCCTGCTACAGACTTTTAAAATGTCGGTAAAGTGCTCCACGGCATTTTCTATGTCCCTTCGGTTGTTGAGCGTAGGGGTTTCTGTGGTGTGGAGGTCAACGAGAGTCCTGTATTCGTTCCAGTCAGTTTCGTACGTGTAGTAGGCCTTGTCTGCTCCTTTGTGTCTGTCACCGGCTAGCTCTAAGCCTACGGGGTTGTGGTCAGAGTCGAGGTCGTTGAACACTACTGGGTTGAGTGCCCATTGGAAGTTTTTAGTCACAAATATATCCAAAATGTCCGGACGGACAGTTTCGTTTGTGTGGAAATGGGTCGGTTCGTCGGGAGCGACGATACTGACCTCATTATGGTTTAGGATATAGTTGTGCAGTGCCCTACCGCAGGCGTTGCTGACCCTACAACCCCAGGCACGGTTTTTGGCATTCAAGTCTCCACCGAGTATGACTTTGGGGCCTAAGTTTAATAGTAAATCTATGTCGTTAGTGGGGATGTTCCTACCAGGCGGGTGATAGACTGCAACTAATATTACAAGGCCTTGTTCTGTTTTGATTTCAACTGCACTTGCCTCGACTCTCTCGAGTTGGGGCAAGTCTACTAACCTATGGGCTAACCTATTTTTAACTAATACTAGTGTGCCTCCTCCAGGGCGGTTTACTCTATCATTCCTATACATACTGAAATTTCTTATAGCTAAGGTCTGTTCTGGGCGCAGGTGCGTCTCTGATATGAGCGCTATATCGACACCATTGTCATCGAGAAAGTGCTCCAGCGTATGCTTCTGATTCGAAATGCCATTGGCATTCCAGTTTATTATGAAGAGTGATCTTCTTTGATTACGGTCCATCAAAGAAAGACAAGATAGATGATGCTATTATTAACAGCTTTGACAGCTTGTCTGGGACTGCTTGAACTTGCTCCACCGTTGATTTGATGGTGCTGATTACTTTGGGTATGTTGAAGGAACCTAGCACGCTGGCTAGGCCGTGCAGTTGGGTCAGTGTGTCGTCAGCTGCAGCTGAGTTGCCTGGCGGGAGGTTCCAGGCCGACTGCGCGCGGCCGGCGGCCGGCAGTGTGTGCCTCGCCGCTGCGGCGAGGGAGTGGGGGGCGGCGGCTGAGGTGGAGGGGGTAGCAGCAGGCTGCCTCGCGGCAGTCGCCGCCTGACCTTGTTGCTGAGCGCGTCCGCGCGAGTTTAATATGGGGAAATTCCTGGGATTGTTAGCAGGGGCTGGATTTGGTTTTCCAGCTTCCGCTTTTGGTTTGTTCTGCATGGATTGCGTGACAGCTATCCACGTGGGGCATTTTTTGTAACTAGCAGGGTGTTTACCCTCGCAGTGAACACATGTTGGGTCTGCTTCCCTAGGCTTTTTGCACAGGGAGGTAAGGTGTGGGCCTGCGCACTTTACACAGCGCGGGTCCAACCTGCAGTTTCGGCTGCCATGGTGAAACCTCTGGCACCGGTAGCACTGTTGTGGCCCTTCCTTCCTCCTGAAAGACTCTATAGTGCAAGTGGTGTAGAGAAGCCTATTTACTTTATAGATTTCACCTGCATTTTGCCCTTTGACAATGGTGGCGATATAGTTAGGCTTTTTAACCAGTGTTGGCACACCGTTTACGTCCTTCCATTCTTTCATCTGGATAACGCTCTGGACGTTGAAGTTAAGGTCCTTGAGCGCATCATGAATTTCAACCGGCTCAATAAAGCTGGGTAGTTTCTTTATTACGACTTTCTGGAGCTTTGACGGCTCCAGGTCGTAGGTGTGGTACTGAATACCACGAATGGCTAAGTTGGTTAAGATGTGCTGGTAGTCCTCGGCATTGTCAAGTTGATACTTCACTGTGTCGCCCCTGTAGGCGCACTGGATTTTGCTTTTGAGCCCGGGCTCTACTTCCTTCACGAAGTCTATGTAATCCTTCGTGCGGTAGCTTATAATAGGGGGGATACGTAACTTTTTAACCTGTGGTTTAGACGTCCCTGGACGGGGAGCGTCAGAAGCATCTTGTGGGAGTGCTTCAAACCTGTTTGAAGTGGGGACAGTCACCACATCCATTTCCTCAGCGTCATCGGGTGGAAGGGGAGCAGCAAGTGCTGCAGCCTCGTCCTGCATGGCCTGTCTTTTGTTACTGCATGCAGACGTGGACCCTGGTTCGCCTGCTTCCTCGTGTTGTTTGTGTTTTCGTGTCTGTCTGTGTTGAGGCATGATTAGGCTGCGGTAGCCCTTATAAGGGCCGCCACAGCGGTCTGGTGTACTTAACTGCCCAGGGGCAGCAAGTTGAGACTTCTGGCACAAGGAAAAACCACCAGGCACCACGCAATGACTGCCAGTTGCACCTTCGTTAACACCGCAGGGTGTCCAGTGCAGTGCTGACCCTATGATACACGACCGCGGGTTACCGGGCAGCGCCACGGGCCCTGGATCGGAAAAATCCCTATTCTCGGAGGATGCGGGGAGGATGCCCCGCCGCGTGATGTCGTGGCAGTGGGAATAACACGACAATTTTGCTGGCTACATACTCGGTGAGCAGTGGCAGCCTCGAAGAATTACCCACGTCGAATCTCGGCGTATCGCACAAAGACAGCGGCAAGCACACGAGCGTCCAAGCGAGTCGGCACCCAGCGCGCCCCGCCGCCGCACCTTTACCAGCTCGCCCCGTTGCGGCCGCCGACCAATGGGCCGCGAGCGCAACCGGCCGCCGCACCCGAGAGCATAAAGGACCCCCACCCCTGGCGGCGCCGCCACTCCGCTGCTCGACTCGCTGCGGCTCGCACCGTCGTTCGTCTCGTCTCGTTTTTTTACACCACAGCGCATCGCCATGTCCGGACGCGGAAAGGGAGGCAAAGTCAAGGGCAAGTCAAAGTCCCGCTCAAGCAGGGCCGGGCTCCAGTTCCCGGTCGGCAGAATCCACCGCCTCCTGCGCAAGGGAAACTACGCCGAGCGCGTCGGCGCCGGGGCGCCCGTCTACCTCGCCGCCGTCATGGAGTACCTCGCGGCTGAGGTGCTCGAGCTGGCCGGAAACGCGGCCCGCGACAACAAGAAGACGCGCATCATCCCGCGCCACCTGCAGCTTGCCATCCGCAACGACGAGGAGCTCAACAAGCTCCTGTCGGGCGTCACCATCGCACAGGGTGGTGTCCTGCCCAACATCCAGGCCGTCCTGCTGCCAAAGAAGACCGAGAAGAAGGCCTAAACAGAGAGGCCAGGCAATCGGCACGCGGACCCGCCGCCCAGCAGCGCTGCGTGCTCCCCTGCACGCAACGCGCTTTGCCGGCCCGGCTCGGCTCACAACAATCGGCCCTTTTCAGGGCCACCACACAAACCTACGTCCAAAGCAAAATTTCAGTCGTCCTCGCCGCGCTTTGCTTTACTTTACTTTAACTTCACTTCCACAGCCGCCTGACATCGAAGTGTCAACATAGGGGAACTTGGCACAAACGCTCACGCCAGGATGCAGATCCTGTAACCCCTGTTCCCTCGACCCCGCAACAGGGGTAGCGGGTAGCGATACTGGAATATGCGCGCCCTGTATGGGGCTATGCAGCCAGATCGACGATGCGTCGCCTACAGAAGGGTCCAAAGCGGAGCGCTCTACGACGGGCCTCACACGTCCCCGCGGCACACCTGCCTAGAACCACCCACAACACGGTTCCGCGCCCTGGCACAAGCGTTCTACGCCACCGCGCGGAATTCAGAAAATGACTATTACGTCTTGACCCTTGGGCAATATGAACACCACAGGGACAGATGTGCAAGACCCGAGTCGCTACTCCAGCGGTAGCACAAACAGAACACATAATCACTCTCAACAAAACAGCAACGTCCGAAAAAGCACACTACCAAAGATAAGAACAACACACAGAAAAGAGGAGCAAATGTCCACAGGCGACAATAACCTCCACCAACTCCCCCTCTAACGGTAGAGGACTAAAAGAGAGAAGAACAAGAAGAGCCGCCGCCATCTTGTCGTCCACAGCCCGTGTGGCCCAACACACACACACACACACACACACACACATTTCCCTTGTTTTGTTTCGTTTCGTTTGCCTCAAGCACCTCCACGCACGCACAGTCGCCTTCCAAACGACAACGACAGCAATAATCACCACTGTTAAACGAGCGTGTCGACACACCGCCCTCCACTCCCGCGCGCCCCATACAAACGAAACAGCTGATCCGGCCGCCTATGGGCACGCCTTGCCTCGGCAACTCCAACGCCGCCGCAAACACACAGCCAAAACCACGCAAATATTCACCGCCTCTCGCACAACAACAACAACACACAGCCCGGCGTCTCCATCGATCGATAAACAAAACAAACACACAACGCCCTCTCTCGCGCACACACACAGCCACAAGACCCGCTTCCTTTCCTTTCTCCCAGTCACGTCACGTCACTCAAACGCAAACGAAATGAAAAGAATGAAAGAAAGAAAGAAAGAAGGCAGGCAGGCAACACACGCAGCAACAACAACACAGACTCTTTCGCACTTTTCAATTTCCGAACAGTGTGGTGGCCCTGAAAAGGGCCGTTTTCGTCTCTCCCACGGCCGCGGGAAGGCCAACGCGGCACAGCACACCGGCTGCGACGCGCCTAACCGCCGAAACCGTACAGGGTGCGCCCCTGCCTCTTCAGGGCGTACACCACGTCCATGGCCGTCACAGTCTTGCGCTTGGCGTGCTCAGTGTACGTCACCGCGTCGCGGATCACGTTCTCCAGGAACACCTTCAGCACTCCGCGGGTCTCCTCGTAGATCAGACCAGAGATGCGCTTCACGCCGCCCCTGCGAGCCAGGCGGCGGATCGCGGGCTTCGTGATGCCCTGGATGTTGTCGCGCAACACCTTGCGGTGCCGCTTGGCGCCACCCTTGCCGAGCCCCTTTCCTCCCTTGCCGCGGCCAGTCATCTCTTCTAAATCCTCAAAAAGCTCAGGGCAAGCAAAACGTCTGCTGCAGCGGCTGGCTCCTCACCCGGCGCTAGCGAGTCGGCTACGGTCTGCGCCCAGCGCACGCGCCAGCCCCCCTATATAGACTCTGGCCCGCCCTCCCCCCACCACGCGCAACCGAGGGCATATAAGCGCACCACGGCCGCTGGCGCGCTCACCTGGCGCCCCCACATCGATGACGTGCGTCGAAAGGCAATAGGGAGGCTATGCCTGCTCTACCCTCTCATCAACCCAACCTCCTCACTCTCCACACACATTGCTGTTAGACTGTACACCTCCCTTGTTCGCCCCATCCTTGAATACGCGGTGGTGGTGTGGGGCAATGCTGCCCCCACCCACCTCCGCCGACTTCAAACCGTCCAGAACAGGGCTCTCCGGCGTGCCCTCCGCCTCCCCTTCGACTTCCCATCCCAAGAGCTCCATAACCTGGCCGAAGTGCCGCTCCTTCGCACCCGCATCCTCTCCGCAGCCAACGCCTTCTACCAACAAACCCGTCACTCTCCTAATCCCCTAATCCTATCCCTGGGTACCCGTATCCACCGACTAGCCACCACTCGATGGCCTGACCTTTTATTTCGCCCCCCATGACTTCACACGCAATAGCCATCCCACCCCATGACTATCATACACCTTCACATCATAGAACTCTCTCCCAATATGTCAAATCATTCACTCCCTAACATGCCATCCCCCCACACCCACACCATCACAAATGCTGGCCTAATCATGACAGGCCCTTCCTTTTTCCCTTCTCCATCTGTCACTCTCTGACTTCTTTCTCTTTACCCAACCCTCCAACCCGCCACATCAAGACCGACTACCACCACCATCAAGACGCCGCTACGAAGAAGACGAAGAAGAAGAAGAAGAGGCCAGGATAATGGCCTTTCGCTTTCACTATCTCTCACTATCCCTCCTCCTCTCCTTTAATCTGTAACCTAGTAGTAATCCACGGCCAGTCAATTGGGCCATTCGTTTTCCCACTTCTTCCACTATCACTCTAACTATCCTTTCAACTTTTAATTTAAAAAAAAAAAAAAAAAAAAAAAAAAAAAAAAAAAAAAAAAAAAAAAACCAGCACAAAAGCCAAGACCAAAAAACCACCCGCCACGTAACCCCTTATTACCACCACACCATTTCAGAAGGAGAAGCGCATAAGCGCTAGAACTTCGTTTACTGAAGAGGGTCCATCCCTCAGCCCTGTGCGAGGTCGGTCGGTCGCTGGCGCGCGCCCGTGTCGTCAAGGCAGCACCCGACGCAGCACCTCGCCTCCACGCCGCTCCGCTACCGCTACCGCTATGGCCCGCACAAAGCAAACGGCCCGCAAGTCCACCGGCGGAAAGGCGCCGCGCAAACAGCTCGCCACCAAGGCGGCGAGGAAGAGCGCGCCCGCCACCGGCGGCGTCAAGAAGCCCCACCGCTACAGGCCGGGCACCGTCGCCCTGCGAGAAATCAGGCGCTACCAGAAGAGCACAGAGCTGCTCATCCGCAAGCTGCCATTCCAGCGCCTAGTGCGCGAGATCGCCCAGGACTTCAAGACCGACCTGCGCTTCCAGAGCTCCGCGGTCATGGCCCTGCAGGAGGCCAGCGAGGCCTACCTCGTCGGCCTCTTCGAAGACACCAACCTGTGCGCAATCCACGCCAAGCGCGTCACCATCATGCCCAAGGACATCCAGCTCGCGCGCCGCATCCGCGGCGAGCGCGCCTAAACACCGCGCCAGCCGCTGGGCACCGCCCGCCCGCGCACGCAACAAACAAAACGGCCCTTTTCAGGGCCACTAACATCACTCCGTCGCGAGCAAACTTTGTCGGTCGCCTCTCGCCCCACAACCACAGAACCAAAGACAAAACACCACTTCCACTTCCCGTCCGTCCGCCACAGCCGCTCTCCTCTGCCAGCTTGCTGGCGCGCGCAACAATCAACATCATCCCTCCCCGGCGCGGCGCTCAAAGCGCACAATACCCATCGGCCGACGCCGTCAACCACACGGCCGGCCGCCGCTTCGTTTCGAAAAGAAAAACAAACAAAAAGCCAGGCACGTCCAACGCCACCGACCCTTTCCACATCTCAACGTCCCCCGCCCCCGTTGCAAGAACACACACACACACACACACAAGACAAGACACATCCGAGAAGACGGCAGGCAGGCAAACCAAAGTATTCAAACAACATGACACAAAACCAACCGTCGGCCGGCCGCGACCAAACAAAAAAAAAAAAAAAAAAAAAAAAAAACGGCGACAATCAACCGCTACCGCCGCCCGCACCCGCCACCGACCCCCCGCAATCCAACCACCACGGCACGCAAACAGTATCCACACACGGGCATACAGAAACGCCAGACGACACAACCACACCGCAACACAAACACGACAATCAAAACCTTCCCGACGTGCTTTGATGGCCCTGAGAAGGGCCGTTTTGGGCCGCGCGTCTGTTGCGCGCCACTAGACGACGGGGACGGGGGGTGCGGACGACGGAGTCAACCGCCAACCCTTCCTTTCCCATTCCTCTCTACTTCTTCTTCTTGGGCGAAGCCTTCGCCTTAGACGGCGTCGTCGCCTTCTTCGGGCGCGGCGCCTTCGGCTTCTTCGTCGGAACCTTGGCGGCCTTCTTCGCCTTCGACGGCGACTTGGCCTTGGCCGGCTTGGCAGCAGCCGCCTTCTTCGCACCGGCGGGAGCGGCCGACGCCGCAGACGCCTTCTTGGCGGCGCCCGCCTTCCGACCGGTCGCCGCCTTCACGCCACCAGCCTTCTTTGCGCCGGCCGCACGGGCGCCCTTCTTCTCCTTGCTGGCCGGAGCGGCGCGCTTCTTCTTGGCACCGCCAGCACGAGCCTTGCCGCCCTCAGCCGCCCCGCCGCCGGCGCCGGCAAGCTTGAAAGAGCCGGACGCGCCCTTCCCCTTCGTCTGCACCAGCTCGCCCGCCACCACGGCCGACTTGAGGTACTTCTTGATAAACGGCGCCAGCTTCTCCGCGTCCAGCTTGTAGTGCGCGGCAATGTACTTCTTGATCGCCTGCAGCGACGATCCGCCGCGCTCCTTCAGACTCTTGATGGCGGCCGTCACCATCTCAGAGGTGCGCGGGTGCGCAGGCTTGGCGCGCGGCTTCTTCGCAGACGACGCAGACTTTGCCTTCTTCGTAGTGCCGGTGGCGGCGGGTGCCGCAGCAGTCTCGTTCGTAGCCGCCTGATCTGCCATTTCGACGACGCGCGTTCACACACAGCGAGCAGCGAGAGCGAGAGGAGACACGCAGCGAGCGGAGCGCACAGCAGAGGAATAGCCGCCTCGCGCCACGGGCCCAGCCAGTGTCGCGGGCGGGCGCGGACGGCCGAGAGAGCGGCCGCCACTCTGCGCGCCGCCGCGCCGCGCCTCCCGCGCTTGCTACCGCCCAACGTCCGACAGCCTGTGCGGAGCAGCCCCACACCTGCGCCACAACCACCCGCGCCTTTCAAACCACCGAGGATGGGGCTACACACAGCCACACCACAGTCGCCAACCAGTCGCCACGGCAGCGCCGCAAACCACGGCCAAACTGCAGCCACCGCGCGCTACAGCCTGGGTCGGCCCGCCGAGAATCGCCGCCCACGCCCAAATGCCGCCCCCACAGCCCCAGCCGGCGACCGGCCACAATGGCCAAACCTTCGGCAAAAGCCCCACACCGTCGCCGCGGCAGCCCGGCCAGCGCGGCCGGCGCCACAGCCACACAAGCGGAGGCGTGCGGCGATGACGGCCGTGCAAACGCACCTCCGCCGCCCCATCGCCCTCCCACCGTTTCCCGATCGGCCCGCAGCCGTCGGGCCACGTCCTCCTCCTCTCGCCCGCCAACATTCACAGCCCTTTCGTTCGTTTCCCAACAATTTCAATTGTGCCCGCCGCAAAAACGGGCGCCGCCTGCAAAGCAACATGCTCCGCCGGAGCGCCCCTCGCCGCTTACGAGCCAACCCCTCGCCCGAGGCAAACCGAGATCCGCAACTACAGACCAACCCAATCTGCCGTCAGCACACACGACAGCCAACATCACGCGTTACGAGTTAGACATTAGGTTCACACGTCTCGGTTAGGTTCGGTGGACGTGGGTTAGGTTAAGGGCACTTGGGTTAGGTTAAGGGTCGGTGTTAGGTTAAGCGTCAAACTTAGGTTAAGCATTCAAACACACGTCGGGCGTCAGAGGTTAGGTTGGGTTAGGTTAGGTTAAGGCCACTTGGGTTAGGTTAAGCCTCAAACTTAGGTTAAGCATTCAAACACACGTCGGGCGTCAGGTGGCCGCAGCAGCCGCACCTACCTACCCACCCACCTCACGGCCGGACAGCTTGGCTTACTTGGCGCTGAGGCTGACCTCACCGCACCTCACCTCACGCTACGCAACGCTACAGGTTCGGTTCGGTTCGGTTCGCTCAGCTTAGGCTTAGAGCTTAAGCGCCGAGGTCGGATTACGACGTTGGTTCACCTTCGGGCGCCACACTTTGGGTGTAAAGGTCGCGTCGGGTCGTCGGCACGCCGCAAAAAACAAAAGCGAAGCCACAGACAACGCCGACAAACGGGCAGCACGACCACGACCAGATACCGAGACACACGGACCACCCACCGGCCAAAGGGCACCAAACAACAAACCAGAGCACCACGTGTCGACCAGAGCAACCCGCCGCTCACGCGACGTGGCTGGCACCGAAGGGCCGCCGCAACTGCGCTTTCCGCGCCGGGCCGGATGCACGTGCGGCAACACCACCACCGCACACAGCCGCTGTTCAACATCAACCAACAACACGCCGCGGTCGCAGCCTCAACGCCAGCACACGTTTGCACCACCATTCACACGCACCGCACAAACAGCTGTCGCCGACACAGCCGACAACACAAACACACCGCAACGACGCCGCCGCCTCTACTTGTGCCGGCCACCCACCCCACCGACGGCGCACCTGTCGCCAGCCGGCAGTCGGCAGTCGGCAGTCGGCAGTCGGCAGTCGGCAGTCGACACGGGAAACGCGCACCGCCACTTCGCTCGCGCGCACGCCACCAACCAGTCGTCGTCTCCAAAACAACAAACAAACATAGGGCAGGCAACAAATCGCCTCGCACGAACCGTCCACAAAACTATCAAAGCACAGCCTCTGGCTAACGGCCGCGACGCAGCGGCACGCTGCTCCTTTCCCCGCCCCACTCGATTCACGAAGGCACGCGACACCGCCAACGACGGCCTCGCTTCCCGCAACCGACACCTTTCCGCCACTACGCACAGCCGCACCCGACGCCCGTGGCAACGACACAACTACTGCACTATCCACCGCCGCCTCCCCCTTCCCGTCGTACACACACACAGCCAGCCAGCCAGCCAAAACCACACCAACGACCCAAACATGCACGTGCAACGGCACACCCCAACCAGTCTACGTCGACAACCACACGCACGGCTCGAAACCGGCGCCCTTCCACGTTGCCATCAAGCTACACACACAAGACACAAGGAACCAACAACAGCAAGCCTGCCCGCCCGCCCCACTCTCACGCCGCAGCAAAAAAAAAAGCACACCGAAACCGCCAAACGCACATTCCCATCGCACCGACACCGACACCGACCGGCTCGCTACCACCACACCTCTCGGCAGCCGTTTCGCAAACATGACACGGCGCGACATGACATCACGACCAACTCTCCTCTCCCGACGCCTTCGGCCGGAGCACAACGCCGCCAATTCGCCACACACACACACACACACACACACACAGTCGACAGCCGCCCGCCCGCCCTCCCTCCCTCCCTGCACGACGCCGCGCAGCAAAGGCGCCCGCAAACACATACATACCTCTCCTCTCTCTCGGCCGCCCGACGCGCCAACCGCCACACCGCCAGCCACTCGCAATTGTGCACTGCCGCCAGCCACACGTCCAACACGCCGCGCCGCCTCCGGCCACCCGCCAGGGGGCGCTCACGTCCGCGACAACAGCGCGGCCCGCCGGGCCAAACCGAACCGAGCCGCCCGCCGCTGCTCTGCACATCTTCCTGCGCGCATCAACAAAACGAGGCAAGCGAGCACACCCCGTAACAACGCCACACCACGCAAATGCCGTGCCGACCTCTTGTGTCTACCGCCTAAATTGCACCCACTCACCAGCCGCCCCTTCTTCTTCCTACCTATCTATCTATCTATCTATCTATCTATCTATCTATCTATCTGTGCGTCTGTGTCGGTCCGCGCGTGACGCCTCTCTCTCAACATCCGCCGTCGCCGTCCCCGTCCCCGTTTCCGCCCCAATGCCATCGTCGCGCCGCCGCCTCCTCCTCCTCCTCCGCCCCTGTCCGGCCCGCACCACACCATACACCGCTGCTTGTCCCGGCCGTTGCCACCAAAGGCGCCTACCGCAAACGCGCCACGCCGCAGCCCCCGTGCGTGCATCTCCGTGCCGACGCTGCCTCTCTGCCCTCCCGCACGCACTCGACCGACCGACATGCACTGCGCCGACGGCCTCGACAACACAGTCTCTGGCTCCGCACTGCGTCTTCCGGTACGCGCGCTGAAACACGTATGTACTCGTTACCAGCGATGGCGAGGCACGACACAATCTCTGACCAGAGCGTTTCTTATCGCCGCTAGTCTGCGCCACACGACACTAGTAGCACGTAGCGGGTCGGCAGGAACAGTTGCCATCTATATGTGGCGGGTCGGGAGAGGTACTAGTCAGTCGACAGTATTAGCGAGTGGACGATTGTACTGAGCGGGCGGCGGCGTGCTCTTCTCGCGACTCTGGTCTCCGTTCGGGACGATGCATATTGTTATTACAGGTAAGGTAATGAAGCTGCATTGCGCAAATCTAATACTGTATGTCAATTGTAACTATTTTCTTCACAACAAAATGCCCCAATAATACTTTGTTTCCAAACTAACTTTTTTTTTAAAGTACAACCATTCATTTCCATTTAAAGAATATTTCCTACGCATTTCCTCCAACAATCAAAATTAAATGTGAGCCGGCATTCATTGCACGACGCTGTGTACAGGTATCTACAGTTAAGAGCACATATAGATGCAGTTTGTTTCTTCTCTTTTGTCTTTTTTGTTTTTGTTTTTTGACGTAACGATCTTTTGCTCTTTTTATTCTAATTTGTACGTACGCTGTTTGTTTAGATTTTTATATTGGTAATGCCACGTAGCGCTCCGCGTGAAAATCACCGCCTGTGCTGTGTGCAGTCTGTGGCTAGTTTGCATTGTTGTCATGAACTGCTATAGCTGGATGTGAACAGCGCGTAGCGTTGCGCAGTTAGGGGTGGGCCGCCAGCACTGGTGCACGTGACGACAGAGATGGCGGACTTTTCAAATTACATATATTATGACTGGTGATGATATTAAGGGTAAATACATTGTTTGTTGTTCTCTATGAAACATCTTTACTTTGCTAACTATCCCCATCGGTAGTTAGTGCCCTCCGTAGTTTGGAATCTCTTATTTAGCTGGCAGCAGTGGTGCTCGCTGTATTGCAGTAGTTCGAGTAATGAAGCTTTTTGTGAGGTAAGTGATTTCCGACAGGTGTACTTTAATGTTACTCAGGGCCATTCTTTTGCAGGGATCTTTGATAGTCAGATTGCGTTGCGCTCAAAATATTGTGTGTCAGTTTAAGCACAGTTTTGTATACATTGGTTGTTCAAAGGGGGACGTTTCAGAATACACAGGGCCGAAGGTCAGGTCAGCCAGCGCTGCCCTTACAACGTTTATCGGGTTTTCAATTATGTCTGTTGAGATGTTCATGGTTCATTATTTCCATTCATCATATTATCGCGCGTTTCTCATCAATCTTCGTTCGTTCATTTTCTAGGGACGTTAACAACATTCTGGCACATTTACGACTATTTGTGCGGGGAGGTTTACACTTGGGTCCATTTCCATTTACATTCAATGTTGATAGACCTTTCTTTTTGTTGTTCTTTTGTTGCTGGCAGGTTACAAAAGGCCTCATTTCATGTTGGTTGCAGCAGCGTTTTTCTCCTTCTTTCTTCTAGTGTTTTCCCCGCCCCCGCCCCTCCCGCATCCGTCGGTCTCACCACGTTCACTGACAGCCGCGTCTGCGGCTACACCACAACGGCCCCCTCCCGGCAACCCATTCGTTTTCTCTTCTCTTGCACAAAAACAACGCCGCACGCGCCAGCCGAGCGCAGCGCAAGCCACCCACACCGCGCCCCTCCCCGTCTTTATAGCCTCCGCGTCTTGTTTTCTTCGTTTGCCCCCTCCCATCTCCCGAATGCCATGCCATGCCAGCAGCGTTACGCGTGCCCCTCCCCTGTCCACACACTACCGCGAAACGAACAGCCTTCCGGGCCACATGCAGGGCACGCCCACCGCCATTCCCGGACGCCACACACACACACACACACACACACACACACACACACACACACACACACACACACAATGGCTTTGCACACGAACACAGACGGCACGGGCACTGTCTTACATTCTTCCTCAGAACCATCTCAACGAACGTTACGTTACATACACATCCGGGAAAGCAAAGAGCAACGCAACGCACAATTCAGCCGTCAAAGGTAACGTTCACCACGGCAGACACTTGCCGCCGCGCCGTTACACGCATTTCAGTGCGGCTACAATACACCTCCGACACGGGAACGTTCCGTTGCTCTACACTGCGTTTCTCCGTTTTGTTTGGTTCTTTTTTTTCCGTTTTCTCTCTCTCTATTTTTCTTTTTTTTTCCCCTCTCTCCTTCCCTCCACCATTCTCTCCTCACGTTCTGCCCAGACATTCGACCGATCAGAGGTTCGTTCACCTTTCGGTAACCGTTCTCAGCGCGACGGTATGACGGGTGTTCACGACGTCCGGTGTACCGCGCCGATCGACAGTTTCCCAGAGGCGACGGATCGGACCACATCACCGACATACACACAAACACGTGTACGCACATTCGCCAAAGCGACCGTCGTCTTCTAGCGTCGCGCTTACTCTACTGTACTGCACTGGACACGCGAGCATGCATCTTCAATGACGACGTCGGTGTGCGTGCGTCGTACGCACACAAGCAGACACAGTCAGTCAGACACGACTATCGAAATCAGAGTCGGGGGAAAGGTACATATCATCGTGCGTGTCGCCCGCACAATGCAAATACACAGTGGTGTCTCATTGCGCGTTCACATTTAAACGTCACTCACACGCCTCCACGCTGCATTTACAGACACATTTCACCCTCGCCATATATGGCGTGCAAACCGACCCGCAAACGGCCGTCGTTACACACTGACATTCCCAACAATCGCGTTTCGTTTCCACCCGTCACGTAACTAACCGGCACCTCCATCCAAAGGGCACATCACCGATCGCACTTCAACCCCCCCCCCCCCCCCCTCGCAGACAACGAGTTGTGCGCACGTGCCTCCATTCCACGTCACACCGTGGCCGTACCCCGCAACACGCGACGCGCCCCCTAAACAATCAAATTATTCATCGCATCGGCCACCCCACCCCGTCGCGTCGCGTCGCAACCAAAGCGGTAGCTATTGCCGCCGTCCACCCACTCACACACAAAACAAAACAAAAACAACAACAATTCCGCCCTTCCCGCAAAGGCCATTTGGTGGCCCTGAAAAGGGCCGTTTTGCCGCTCTCGCAACGGAGGATCTCCTTCCATTCCAGAGCCACCTCCTTACTTGGAGCTCGTGTACTTGGTCACCGCCTTCGTGCCCTCGCTCACGGCGTGCTTGGCCAGCTCGCCAGGCAGCAACAGCCGCACAGCGGTCTGGATCTCGCGGGACGTGATGGTCGAGCGCTTGTTGTAGTGCGCCAGGCGAGACGCCTCGGCCGCGATGCGCTCGAAAATGTCGTTCACGAAGCTGTTCATGATGCTCATCGCCTTCGACGAGATGCCCGTGTCAGGGTGCACCTGCTTCAGCACCTTGTAGATGTAGATGGCATAGCTCTCCTTCCTCTTGCGCTTCTTCTTCTTGTCGCCCTTCGAAATGTTCTTCTGAGCCTTGCCAGCCTTCTTGGCGGCCTTCCCGCTAGTCTTGGGCGGCATCTCAAAACAAGAACGTGAACGTACGGCAGCAACACCAGCAGCAAGCGCTCCGCTCTAGTCAGCGTCTCCCCACACAGTGGCACCCAGCGCGCCCCGCCGCCGCACCTTTACCAGCTCGCCCCGTTGCGGCCGCCGACCAATGGGCCGCGAGCGCAACCGGCCGCCGCACCCGAGAGCATAAAGGACCCCCACCCCTGGCGGCGCCGCCACTCCGCTGCTCGACTCGCTGCGGCTCGCACCGTCGTTCGTCTCGTCTCGTTTTTTTACACCACAGCGCATCGCCATGTCCGGACGCGGAAAGGGAGGCAAAGTCAAGGGCAAGTCAAAGTCCCGCTCAAGCAGGGCCGGGCTCCAGTTCCCGGTCGGCAGAATCCACCGCCTCCTGCGCAAGGGAAACTACGCCGAGCGCGTCGGCGCCGGGGCGCCCGTCTACCTCGCCGCCGTCATGGAGTACCTCGCGGCTGAGGTGCTCGAGCTGGCCGGAAACGCGGCCCGCGACAACAAGAAGACGCGCATCATCCCGCGCCACCTGCAGCTTGCCATCCGCAACGACGAGGAGCTCAACAAGCTCCTGTCGGGCGTCACCATCGCACAGGGTGGTGTCCTGCCCAACATCCAGGCCGTCCTGCTGCCAAAGAAGACCGAGAAGAAGGCCTAAACAGAGAGGCCAGGCAATCGGCACGCGGACCCGCCGCCCAGCAGCGCTGCGTGCTCCCCTGCACGCAACGCGCTTTGCCGGCCCGGCTCGGCTCACAACAATCGGCCCTTTTCAGGGCCACCACACAAACCTACGTCCAAAGCAAAATTTCAGTCGTCCTCGCCGCGCTTTGCTTTACTTTACTTTAACTTCACTTCCACAGCCGCCTGACATCGAAGTGTCAACATAGGGGAACTTGGCACAAACGCTCACGCCAGGATGCAGATCCTGTAACCCCTGTTCCCTCGACCCCGCAACAGGGGTAGCGGGTAGCGATACTGGAATATGCGCGCCCTGTATGGGGCTATGCAGCCAGATCGACGATGCGTCGCCTACAGAAGGGTCCAAAGCGGAGCGCTCTACGACGGGCCTCACACGTCCCCGCGGCACACCTGCCTAGAACCACCCACAACACGGTTCCGCGCCCTGGCACAAGCGTTCTACGCCACCGCGCGGAATTCAGAAAATGACTATTACGTCTTGACCCTTGGGCAATATGAACACCACAGGGACAGATGTGCAAGACCCGAGTCGCTACTCCAGCGGTAGCACAAACAGAACACATAATCACTCTCAACAAAACAGCAACGTCCGAAAAAGCACACTACCAAAGATAAGAACAACACACAGAAAAGAGGAGCAAATGTCCACAGGCGACAATAACCTCCACCAACTCCCCCTCTAACGGTAGAGGACTAAAAGAGAGAAGAACAAGAAGAGCCGCCGCCATCTTGTCGTCCACAGCCCGTGTGGCCCAACACACACACACACACACACACACACACACATTTCCCTTGTTTTGTTTCGTTTCGTTTGCCTCAAGCACCTCCACGCACGCACAGTCGCCTTCCAAACGACAACGACAACGACAGCAATAATCACCACTGTTAAACGAGCGTGTCGACACACCGCCCTCCACTCCCGCGCGCCCCATACAAACGAAACAGCTGATCCGGCCGCCTATGGGCACGCCTTGCCTCGGCAACTCCAACGCCGCCGCAAACACACAGCCAAAACCACGCAAATATTCACCGCCTCTCGCACAACAACAACAACACACAGCCCGGCGTCTCCATCGATCGATAAACAAAACAAACACACAACGCCCTCTCTCGCGCACACACACAGCCACAAGACCCGCTTCCTTTCCTTTCTCCCAGTCACGTCACGTCACTCAAACGCAAACGAAATGAAAAGAATGAAAGAAAGAAAGAAAGAAGGCAGGCAGGCAACACACGCAGCAACAACAACACAGACTCTTTCGCACTTTTCAATTTCCGAACAGTGTGGTGGCCCTGAAAAGGGCCGTTTTCGTCTCTCCCACGGCCGCGGGAAGGCCAACGCGGCACAGCACACCGGCTGCGACGCGCCTAACCGCCGAAACCGTACAGGGTGCGCCCCTGCCTCTTCAGGGCGTACACCACGTCCATGGCCGTCACAGTCTTGCGCTTGGCGTGCTCAGTGTACGTCACCGCGTCGCGGATCACGTTCTCCAGGAACACCTTCAGCACTCCGCGGGTCTCCTCGTAGATCAGACCAGAGATGCGCTTCACGCCGCCCCTGCGAGCCAGGCGGCGGATCGCGGGCTTCGTGATGCCCTGGATGTTGTCGCGCAACACCTTGCGGTGCCGCTTGGCGCCACCCTTGCCGAGCCCCTTTCCTCCCTTGCCGCGGCCAGTCATCTCTTCTAAATCCTCAAAAAGCTCAGGGCAAGCAAAACGTCTGCTGCAGCGGCTGGCTCCTCACCCGGCGCTAGCGAGTCGGCTACGGTCTGCGCCCAGCGCACGCGCCAGCCCCCCTATATAGACTCTGGCCCGCCCTCCCCCCACCACGCGCAACCGACTTACATTCAAGGACCATATCACACAGATATGCAACAAGGGCTCACAGTCCATTTACAAACTATACCCCCTGCTAAAAGGAAATGGCCTCACGGTCAAATCAAAACTTAAAATGTACAAGACAATAGTACTGCCAGCTATACTCTATGGGTCGGAACTCTGGTCGCTAGCCAGCGACACTAACATTAGAAGAGTGAAAGTACTCCATAACAAATTTCTGAGACTGGCGTCGAATGCGCCCCGTTATCTGTCAAACAGAAATTTATACACAAACACAAACTTCCCCCCAATCACAGACATCATCATTAAAAAATCAGAAACATTCTTCCACAACTCGCAAAACTCTCCCTACCCACTCATTAGAAACCTAGGCACCATCCCAGACCACCTCATAACCAAATTTCCGAAAATGACGACCGCTCGCCTCTTTAACATCTAGACGCAACCAAAATACACTATACAAGAACCCAACAAAAATCACACTTAATACATCGAAAATCCCATTAGCTTCGTTCCCAGTAAATAATTTCTGACAGAAGGCATGAGCTAAACTGAAGCTTGAACCTTCAACACCAAGGGGTCCCTGTACCCATTCGACATGTCGCTCGCTCGCTGGCGCGCGCCCGTGTCGTCAAGGCAGCACCCGACGCAGCACCTCGCCTCCACGCCGCTCCGCTACCGCTACCGCTATGGCCCGCACAAAGCAAACGGCCCGCAAGTCCACCGGCGGAAAGGCGCCGCGCAAACAGCTCGCCACCAAGGCGGCGAGGAAGAGCGCGCCCGCCACCGGCGGCGTCAAGAAGCCCCACCGCTACAGGCCGGGCACCGTCGCCCTGCGAGAAATCAGGCGCTACCAGAAGAGCACAGAGCTGCTCATCCGCAAGCTGCCATTCCAGCGCCTAGTGCGCGAGATCGCCCAGGACTTCAAGACCGACCTGCGCTTCCAGAGCTCCGCGGTCATGGCCCTGCAGGAGGCCAGCGAGGCCTACCTCGTCGGCCTCTTCGAAGACACCAACCTGTGCGCAATCCACGCCAAGCGCGTCACCATCATGCCCAAGGACATCCAGCTCGCGCGCCGCATCCGCGGCGAGCGCGCCTAAACACCGCGCCAGCCGCTGGGCACCGCCCGCCCGCGCACGCAACAAACAAAACGGCCCTTTTCAGGGCCACTAACATCACTCCGTCGCGAGCAAACTTTGTCGGTCGCCTCTCGCCCCACAACCACAGAACCAAAGACAAAACACCACTTCCACTTCCCGTCCGTCCGCCACAGCCGCTCTCCTCTGCCAGCTTGCTGGCGCGCGCAACAATCAACATCATCCCTCCCCGGCGCGGCGCTCAAAGCGCACAATACCCATCGGCCGACGCCGTCAACCACACGGCCGGCCGCCGCTTCGTTTCGAAAAGAAAAACAAACAAAAAGCCAGGCACGTCCAACGCCACCGACCCTTTCCACATCTCAACGTCCCCCGCCCCCGTTGCAAGAACACACACACACACACACACAAGACAAGACACATCCGAGAAGACGGCAGGCAGGCAAACCAAAGTATTCAAACAACATGACACAAAACCAACCGTCGGCCGGCCGCGACCAAACAAAAAAAAAAAAAAAAAAAAAAAAAAACGGCGACAATCAACCGCTACCGCCGCCCGCACCCGCCACCGACCCCCCGCAATCCAACCACCACGGCACGCAAACAGTATCCACACACGGGCATACAGAAACGCCAGACGACACAACCACACCGCAACACAAACACGACAATCAAAACCTTCCCGACGTGCTTTGATGGCCCTGAGAAGGGCCGTTTTGGGCCGCGCGTCTGTTGCGCGCCACTAGACGACGGGGACGGGGGGTGCGGACGACGGAGTCAACCGCCAACCCTTCCTTTCCCATTCCTCTCTACTTCTTCTTCTTGGGCGAAGCCTTCGCCTTAGACGGCGTCGTCGCCTTCTTCGGGCGCGGCGCCTTCGGCTTCTTCGTCGGAACCTTGGCGGCCTTCTTCGCCTTCGACGGCGACTTGGCCTTGGCCGGCTTGGCAGCAGCCGCCTTCTTCGCACCGGCGGGAGCGGCCGACGCCGCAGACGCCTTCTTGGCGGCGCCCGCCTTCCGACCGGTCGCCGCCTTCACGCCACCAGCCTTCTTTGCGCCGGCCGCACGGGCGCCCTTCTTCTCCTTGCTGGCCGGAGCGGCGCGCTTCTTCTTGGCACCGCCAGCACGAGCCTTGCCGCCCTCAGCCGCCCCGCCGCCGGCGCCGGCAAGCTTGAAAGAGCCGGACGCGCCCTTCCCCTTCGTCTGCACCAGCTCGCCCGCCACCACGGCCGACTTGAGGTACTTCTTGATAAACGGCGCCAGCTTCTCCGCGTCCAGCTTGTAGTGCGCGGCAATGTACTTCTTGATCGCCTGCAGCGACGATCCGCCGCGCTCCTTCAGACTCTTGATGGCGGCCGTCACCATCTCAGAGGTGCGCGGGTGCGCAGGCTTGGCGCGCGGCTTCTTCGCAGACGACGCAGACTTTGCCTTCTTCGTAGTGCCGGTGGCGGCGGGTGCCGCAGCAGTCTCGTTCGTAGCCGCCTGATCTGCCATTTCGACGACGCGCGTTCACACACAGCGAGCAGCGAGAGCGAGAGGAGACACGCAGCGAGCGGAGCGCACAGCAGAGGAATAGCCGCCTCGCGCCACGGGCCCAGCCAGTGTCGCGGGCGGGCGCGGACGGCCGAGAGAGCGGCCGCCACTCTGCGCGCCGCCGCGCCGCGCCTCCCGCGCTTGCTACCGCCCAACGTCCGACAGCCTGTGCGGAGCAGCCCCACACCTGCGCCACAACCACCCGCGCCTTTCAAACCACCGAGGATGGGGCTACACACAGCCACACCACAGTCGCCAACCAGTCGCCACGGCAGCGCCGCAAACCACGGCCAAACTGCAGCCACCGCGCGCTACAGCCTGGGTCGGCCCGCCGAGAATCGCCGCCCACGCCCAAATGCCGCCCCCACAGCCCCAGCCGGCGACCGGCCACAATGGCCAAACCTTCGGCAAAAGCCCCACACCGTCGCCGCGGCAGCCCGGCCAGCGCGGCCGGCGCCACAGCCACACAAGCGGAGGCGTGCGGCGATGACGGCCGTGCAAACGCACCTCCGCCGCCCCATCGCCCTCCCACCGTTTCCCGATCGGCCCGCAGCCGTCGGGCCACGTCCTCCTCCTCTCGCCCGCCAACATTCACAGCCCTTTCGTTCGTTTCCCAACAATTTCAATTGTGCCCGCCGCAAAAACGGGCGCCGCCTGCAAAGCAACATGCTCCGCCGGAGCGCCCCTCGCCGCTTACGAGCCAACCCCTCGCCCGAGGCAAACCGAGATCCGCAACTACAGACCAACCCAATCTGCCGTCAGCACACACGACAGCCAACATCACGCGTTACGAGTTAGACATTAGGTTCACACGTCTCGGTTAGGTTCGGTGGACGTGGGTTAGGTTAAGGGCACTTGGGTTAGGTTAAGGGTCGGTGTTAGGTTAAGCGTCAAACTTAGGTTAAGCATTCAAACACACGTCGGGCGTCAGAGGTTAGGTTGGGTTAGGTTAGGTTAAGGCCACTTGGGTTAGGTTAAGCCTCAAACTTAGGTTAAGCATTCAAACACACGTCGGGCGTCAGGTGGCCGCAGCAGCCGCACCTACCTACCCACCCACCTCACGGCCGGACAGCTTGGCTTACTTGGCGCTGAGGCTGACCTCACCGCACCTCACCTCACGCTACGCAACGCTACAGGTTCGGTTCGGTTCGGTTCGCTCAGCTTAGGCTTAGAGCTTAAGCGCCGAGGTCGGATTACGACGTTGGTTCACCTTCGGGCGCCACACTTTGGGTGTAAAGGTCGCGTCGGGTCGTCGGCACGCCGCAAAAAACAAAAGCGAAGCCACAGACAACGCCGACAAACGGGCAGCACGACCACGACCAGATACCGAGACACACGGACCACCCACCGGCCAAAGGGCACCAAACAACAAACCAGAGCACCACGTGTCGACCAGAGCAACCCGCCGCTCACGCGACGTGGCTGGCACCGAAGGGCCGCCGCAACTGCGCTTTCCGCGCCGGGCCGGATGCACGTGCGGCAACACCACCACCGCACACAGCCGCTGTTCAACATCAACCAACAACACGCCGCGGTCGCAGCCTCAACGCCAGCACACGTTTGCACCACCATTCACACGCACCGCACAAACAGCTGTCGCCGACACAGCCGACAACACAAACACACCGCAACGACGCCGCCGCCTCTACTTGTGCCGGCCACCCACCCCACCGACGGCGCACCTGTCGCCAGCCGGCAGTCGGCAGTCGGCAGTCGGCAGTCGGCAGTCGGCAGTCGACACGGGAAACGCGCACCGCCACTTCGCTCGCGCGCACGCCACCAACCAGTCGTCGTCTCCAAAACAACAAACAAACATAGGGCAGGCAACAAATCGCCTCGCACGAACCGTCCACAAAACTATCAAAGCACAGCCTCTGGCTAACGGCCGCGACGCAGCGGCACGCTGCTCCTTTCCCCGCCCCACTCGATTCACGAAGGCACGCGACACCGCCAACGACGGCCTCGCTTCCCGCAACCGACACCTTTCCGCCACTACGCACAGCCGCACCCGACGCCCGTGGCAACGACACAACTACTGCACTATCCACCGCCGCCTCCCCCTTCCCGTCGTACACACACACAGCCAGCCAGCCAGCCAAAACCACACCAACGACCCAAACATGCACGTGCAACGGCACACCCCAACCAGTCTACGTCGACAACCACACGCACGGCTCGAAACCGGCGCCCTTCCACGTTGCCATCAAGCTACACACACAAGACACAAGGAACCAACAACAGCAAGCCTGCCCGCCCGCCCCACTCTCACGCCGCAGCAAAAAAAAAAGCACACCGAAACCGCCAAACGCACATTCCCATCGCACCGACACCGACACCGACCGGCTCGCTACCACCACACCTCTCGGCAGCCGTTTCGCAAACATGACACGGCGCGACATGACATCACGACCAACTCTCCTCTCCCGACGCCTTCGGCCGGAGCACAACGCCGCCAATTCGCCACACACACACACACACACACACACACAGTCGACAGCCGCCCGCCCGCCCTCCCTCCCTCCCTGCACGACGCCGCGCAGCAAAGGCGCCCGCAAACACATACATACCTCTCCTCTCTCTCGGCCGCCCGACGCGCCAACCGCCACACCGCCAGCCACTCGCAATTGTGCACTGCCGCCAGCCACACGTCCAACACGCCGCGCCGCCTCCGGCCACCCGCCAGGGGGCGCTCACGTCCGCGACAACAGCGCGGCCCGCCGGGCCAAACCGAACCGAGCCGCCCGCCGCTGCTCTGCACATCTTCCTGCGCGCATCAACAAAACGAGGCAAGCGAGCACACCCCGTAACAACGCCACACCACGCAAATGCCGTGCCGACCTCTTGTGTCTACCGCCTAAATTGCACCCACTCACCAGCCGCCCCTTCTTCTTCCTACCTATCTATCTATCTATCTATCTATCTATCTATCTATCTATCTGTGCGTCTGTGTCGGTCCGCGCGTGACGCCTCTCTCTCAACATCCGCCGTCGCCGTCCCCGTCCCCGTTTCCGCCCCAATGCCATCGTCGCGCCGCCGCCTCCTCCTCCTCCTCCGCCCCTGTCCGGCCCGCACCACACCATACACCGCTGCTTGTCCCGGCCGTTGCCACCAAAGGCGCCTACCGCAAACGCGCCACGCCGCAGCCCCCGTGCGTGCATCTCCGTGCCGACGCTGCCTCTCTGCCCTCCCGCACGCACTCGACCGACCGACATGCACTGCGCCGACGGCCTCGACAACACAGTCTCTGGCTCCGCACTGCGTCTTCCGGTACGCGCGCTGAAACACGTATGTACTCGTTACCAGCGATGGCGAGGCACGACACAATCTCTGACCAGAGCGTTTCTTATCGCCGCTAGTCTGCGCCACACGACACTAGTAGCACGTAGCGGGTCGGCAGGAACAGTTGCCATCTATATGTGGCGGGTCGGGAGAGGTACTAGTCAGTCGACAGTATTAGCGAGTGGACGATTGTACTGAGCGGGCGGCGGCGTGCTCTTCTCGCGACTCTGGTCTCCGTTCGGGACGATGCATATTGTTATTACAGGTAAGGTAATGAAGCTGCATTGCGCAAATCTAATACTGTATGTCAATTGTAACTATTTTCTTCACAACAAAATGCCCCAATAATACTTTGTTTCCAAACTAACTTTTTTTTTAAAGTACAACCATTCATTTCCATTTAAAGAATATTTCCTACGCATTTCCTCCAACAATCAAAATTAAATGTGAGCCGGCATTCATTGCACGACGCTGTGTACAGGTATCTACAGTTAAGAGCACATATAGATGCAGTTTGTTTCTTCTCTTTTGTCTTTTTTGTTTTTGTTTTTTGACGTAACGATCTTTTGCTCTTTTTATTCTAATTTGTACGTACGCTGTTTGTTTAGATTTTTATATTGGTAATGCCACGTAGCGCTCCGCGTGAAAATCACCGCCTGTGCTGTGTGCAGTCTGTGGCTAGTTTGCATTGTTGTCATGAACTGCTATAGCTGGATGTGAACAGCGCGTAGCGTTGCGCAGTTAGGGGTGGGCCGCCAGCACTGGTGCACGTGACGACAGAGATGGCGGACTTTTCAAATTACATATATTATGACTGGTGATGATATTAAGGGTAAATACATTGTTTGTTGTTCTCTATGAAACATCTTTACTTTGCTAACTATCCCCATCGGTAGTTAGTGCCCTCCGTAGTTTGGAATCTCTTATTTAGCTGGCAGCAGTGGTGCTCGCTGTATTGCAGTAGTTCGAGTAATGAAGCTTTTTGTGAGGTAAGTGATTTCCGACAGGTGTACTTTAATGTTACTCAGGGCCATTCTTTTGCAGGGATCTTTGATAGTCAGATTGCGTTGCGCTCAAAATATTGTGTGTCAGTTTAAGCACAGTTTTGTATACATTGGTTGTTCAAAGGGGGACGTTTCAGAATACACAGGGCCGAAGGTCAGGTCAGCCAGCGCTGCCCTTACAACGTTTATCGGGTTTTCAATTATGTCTGTTGAGATGTTCATGGTTCATTATTTCCATTCATCATATTATCGCGCGTTTCTCATCAATCTTCGTTCGTTCATTTTCTAGGGACGTTAACAACATTCTGGCACATTTACGACTATTTGTGCGGGGAGGTTTACACTTGGGTCCATTTCCATTTACATTCAATGTTGATAGACCTTTCTTTTTGTTGTTCTTTTGTTGCTGGCAGGTTACAAAAGGCCTCATTTCATGTTGGTTGCAGCAGCGTTTTTCTCCTTCTTTCTTCTAGTGTTTTCCCCGCCCCCGCCCCTCCCGCATCCGTCGGTCTCACCACGTTCACTGACAGCCGCGTCTGCGGCTACACCACAACGGCCCCCTCCCGGCAACCCATTCGTTTTCTCTTCTCTTGCACAAAAACAACGCCGCACGCGCCAGCCGAGCGCAGCGCAAGCCACCCACACCGCGCCCCTCCCCGTCTTTATAGCCTCCGCGTCTTGTTTTCTTCGTTTGCCCCCTCCCATCTCCCGAATGCCATGCCATGCCAGCAGCGTTACGCGTGCCCCTCCCCTGTCCACACACTACCGCGAAACGAACAGCCTTCCGGGCCACATGCAGGGCACGCCCACCGCCATTCCCGGACGCCACACACACACACACACACACACACACACACACACACACACACACACACACACAATGGCTTTGCACACGAACACAGACGGCACGGGCACTGTCTTACATTCTTCCTCAGAACCATCTCAACGAACGTTACGTTACATACACATCCGGGAAAGCAAAGAGCAACGCAACGCACAATTCAGCCGTCAAAGGTAACGTTCACCACGGCAGACACTTGCCGCCGCGCCGTTACACGCATTTCAGTGCGGCTACAATACACCTCCGACACGGGAACGTTCCGTTGCTCTACACTGCGTTTCTCCGTTTTGTTTGGTTCTTTTTTTTCCGTTTTCTCTCTCTCTATTTTTCTTTTTTTTTCCCCTCTCTCCTTCCCTCCACCATTCTCTCCTCACGTTCTGCCCAGACATTCGACCGATCAGAGGTTCGTTCACCTTTCGGTAACCGTTCTCAGCGCGACGGTATGACGGGTGTTCACGACGTCCGGTGTACCGCGCCGATCGACAGTTTCCCAGAGGCGACGGATCGGACCACATCACCGACATACACACAAACACGTGTACGCACATTCGCCAAAGCGACCGTCGTCTTCTAGCGTCGCGCTTACTCTACTGTACTGCACTGGACACGCGAGCATGCATCTTCAATGACGACGTCGGTGTGCGTGCGTCGTACGCACACAAGCAGACACAGTCAGTCAGACACGACTATCGAAATCAGAGTCGGGGGAAAGGTACATATCATCGTGCGTGTCGCCCGCACAATGCAAATACACAGTGGTGTCTCATTGCGCGTTCACATTTAAACGTCACTCACACGCCTCCACGCTGCATTTACAGACACATTTCACCCTCGCCATATATGGCGTGCAAACCGACCCGCAAACGGCCGTCGTTACACACTGACATTCCCAACAATCGCGTTTCGTTTCCACCCGTCACGTAACTAACCGGCACCTCCATCCAAAGGGCACATCACCGATCGCACTTCAACCCCCCCCCCCCCCCCCCTCGCAGACAACGAGTTGTGCGCACGTGCCTCCATTCCACGTCACACCGTGGCCGTACCCCGCAACACGCGACGCGCCCCCTAAACAATCAAATTATTCATCGCATCGGCCACCCCACCCCGTCGCGTCGCGTCGCAACCAAAGCGGTAGCTATTGCCGCCGTCCACCCACTCACACACAAAACAAAACAAAAACAACAACAATTCCGCCCTTCCCGCAAAGGCCATTTGGTGGCCCTGAAAAGGGCCGTTTTGCCGCTCTCGCAACGGAGGATCTCCTTCCATTCCAGAGCCACCTCCTTACTTGGAGCTCGTGTACTTGGTCACCGCCTTCGTGCCCTCGCTCACGGCGTGCTTGGCCAGCTCGCCAGGCAGCAACAGCCGCACAGCGGTCTGGATCTCGCGGGACGTGATGGTCGAGCGCTTGTTGTAGTGCGCCAGGCGAGACGCCTCGGCCGCGATGCGCTCGAAAATGTCGTTCACGAAGCTGTTCATGATGCTCATCGCCTTCGACGAGATGCCCGTGTCAGGGTGCACCTGCTTCAGCACCTTGTAGATGTAGATGGCATAGCTCTCCTTCCTCTTGCGCTTCTTCTTCTTGTCGCCCTTCGAAATGTTCTTCTGAGCCTTGCCAGCCTTCTTGGCGGCCTTCCCGCTAGTCTTGGGCGGCATCTCAAAACAAGAACGTGAACGTACGGCAGCAACACCAGCAGCAAGCGCTCCGCTCTAGTCAGCGTCTCCCCACACAGTGGCACCCAGCGCGCCCCGCCGCCGCACCTTTACCAGCTCGCCCCGTTGCGGCCGCCGACCAATGGGCCGCGAGCGCAACCGGCCGCCGCACCCGAGAGCATAAAGGACCCCCACCCCTGGCGGCGCCGCCACTCCGCTGCTCGACTCGCTGCGGCTCGCACCGTCGTTCGTCTCGTCTCGTTTTTTTACACCACAGCGCATCGCCATGTCCGGACGCGGAAAGGGAGGCAAAGTCAAGGGCAAGTCAAAGTCCCGCTCAAGCAGGGCCGGGCTCCAGTTCCCGGTCGGCAGAATCCACCGCCTCCTGCGCAAGGGAAACTACGCCGAGCGCGTCGGCGCCGGGGCGCCCGTCTACCTCGCCGCCGTCATGGAGTACCTCGCGGCTGAGGTGCTCGAGCTGGCCGGAAACGCGGCCCGCGACAACAAGAAGACGCGCATCATCCCGCGCCACCTGCAGCTTGCCATCCGCAACGACGAGGAGCTCAACAAGCTCCTGTCGGGCGTCACCATCGCACAGGGTGGTGTCCTGCCCAACATCCAGGCCGTCCTGCTGCCAAAGAAGACCGAGAAGAAGGCCTAAACAGAGAGGCCAGGCAATCGGCACGCGGACCCGCCGCCCAGCAGCGCTGCGTGCTCCCCTGCACGCAACGCGCTTTGCCGGCCCGGCTCGGCTCACAACAATCGGCCCTTTTCAGGGCCACCACACAAACCTACGTCCAAAGCAAAATTTCAGTCGTCCTCGCCGCGCTTTGCTTTACTTTACTTTAACTTCACTTCCACAGCCGCCTGACATCGAAGTGTCAACATAGGGGAACTTGGCACAAACGCTCACGCCAGGATGCAGATCCTGTAACCCCTGTTCCCTCGACCCCGCAACAGGGGTAGCGGGTAGCGATACTGGAATATGCGCGCCCTGTATGGGGCTATGCAGCCAGATCGACGATGCGTCGCCTACAGAAGGGTCCAAAGCGGAGCGCTCTACGACGGGCCTCACACGTCCCCGCGGCACACCTGCCTAGAACCACCCACAACACGGTTCCGCGCCCTGGCACAAGCGTTCTACGCCACCGCGCGGAATTCAGAAAATGACTATTACGTCTTGACCCTTGGGCAATATGAACACCACAGGGACAGATGTGCAAGACCCGAGTCGCTACTCCAGCGGTAGCACAAACAGAACACATAATCACTCTCAACAAAACAGCAACGTCCGAAAAAGCACACTACCAAAGATAAGAACAACACACAGAAAAGAGGAGCAAATGTCCACAGGCGACAATAACCTCCACCAACTCCCCCTCTAACGGTAGAGGACTAAAAGAGAGAAGAACAAGAAGAGCCGCCGCCATCTTGTCGTCCACAGCCCGTGTGGCCCAACACACACACACACACACACACACACACATTTCCCTTGTTTTGTTTCGTTTCGTTTGCCTCAAGCACCTCCACGCACGCACAGTCGCCTTCCAAACGACAACGACAACGACAGCAATAATCACCACTGTTAAACGAGCGTGTCGACACACCGCCCTCCACTCCCGCGCGCCCCATACAAACGAAACAGCTGATCCGGCCGCCTATGGGCACGCCTTGCCTCGGCAACTCCAACGCCGCCGCAAACACACAGCCAAAACCACGCAAATATTCACCGCCTCTCGCACAACAACAACAACACACAGCCCGGCGTCTCCATCGATCGATAAACAAAACAAACACACAACGCCCTCTCTCGCGCACACACACAGCCACAAGACCCGCTTCCTTTCCTTTCTCCCAGTCACGTCACGTCACTCAAACGCAAACGAAATGAAAAGAATGAAAGAAAGAAAGAAAGAAGGCAGGCAGGCAACACACGCAGCAACAACAACACAGACTCTTTCGCACTTTTCAATTTCCGAACAGTGTGGTGGCCCTGAAAAGGGCCGTTTTCGTCTCTCCCACGGCCGCGGGAAGGCCAACGCGGCACAGCACACCGGCTGCGACGCGCCTAACCGCCGAAACCGTACAGGGTGCGCCCCTGCCTCTTCAGGGCGTACACCACGTCCATGGCCGTCACAGTCTTGCGCTTGGCGTGCTCAGTGTACGTCACCGCGTCGCGGATCACGTTCTCCAGGAACACCTTCAGCACTCCGCGGGTCTCCTCGTAGATCAGACCAGAGATGCGCTTCACGCCGCCCCTGCGAGCCAGGCGGCGGATCGCGGGCTTCGTGATGCCCTGGATGTTGTCGCGCAACACCTTGCGGTGCCGCTTGGCGCCACCCTTGCCGAGCCCCTTTCCTCCCTTGCCGCGGCCAGTCATCTCTTCTAAATCCTCAAAAAGCTCAGGGCAAGCAAAACGTCTGCTGCAGCGGCTGGCTCCTCACCCGGCGCTAGCGAGTCGGCTACGGTCTGCGCCCAGCGCGCGCTGCAGCTCTTCAGGGAGGTATCTTCGTTACCTCGGTGGTGTAGAAGTATTTGCATTTCTGCATCGCCTTCTGCCTGTAATTGTGTCTGGATTGTTATGTTCAAGGGAGTTTTGGATACACAGGATTTCTTGCTGCGTGAGAGGAATATGGTTGCTATTGGACAGTGGATTGAGTATCTTAGGATTGACTTTTGTCGGTTTTTTTTTTTTTTTTTTTTTTTTTTTTTTTTTTTTTTTTTTTAATACATGTATATATATAAATAGTTTGAGCAGTGAGAGAGTAGACAGACAGAGCGGATAGTCAGAGATTTTGATGATGATGGGTGTGGTTTGGAGATGTAGTGATGGTGATTCTTAATCCTAGGATGATGATGATGATGATAAGTGGGTGTCCATACGACAGTTTGCTGCTGTGACAGGCTTGTGGACATTTGATAGCCTGGTGGAGTAGTTATGGGTGAACTTAGATGGGGCTTAGTTTCGTAGTTTTATATACTAAGTAGGGGTGTGGTGGTGAGGTTTGAATATGATGGTTGTGAGTGTTGTGCCCTCGACAATTTTGCACAATGGGGGACGTGCGGGCCGTTCGAGCGTCCGGTATGATCGTTTAAGCATTGCTTATGGCTAATTCTTGGCGGTGGGTTTTGTTACCACTTGCTAGGTGTTTTGGAGGGGGTGACTTATATGCTAATGGTGGGAGGGAGTGATTGGATTTTGGGTTTTTTCTATGTTTGATGACTAAGTTTGGGGGGTGTTGCACTTATGTGCAGGACGTATTTTTCACTATTCTAGAGGGGGACTGTATTTACAGTTATAGGGGAGTACTTTGTTCACTATTGCTAAGGGTGGTCAGAATTTATAGTGATGGGGGTTTCGCATTCATTCATCTTTGTTTGACCTCATTCACTCTCTCTCACTCACGCAGTAGGTCTGGCCATCTGGTTGTCGCCAGTCGGTGGACTCTTTGTCCTAGTTCTTGTATGAGTGGGTTTGACGACTCCCTAGTTTGCTGGTAGAAGATAGTTGCAGACTGTCTTATCCTTGTCGTTAGGAGAGGGACGTTCGCCATCTGGTGTACATCGGCCGTCGGGAATCGGTGCTGGAGGTGTAGCGCCCTCTTTAGGGCGCAGCTTTGCACCGTTTGGAGCCTCTTCAGGTGTGTGGGTGCTGCGTTTCCCCACACTACTGCGGCATATTCGAGGACCGGCCGCACTAGTGTGAGGTATAAGATGACCGCCAGTCGTGGTGGCAGTGTTGATGTTGGGTTGATAAGAGGATATAGTTCCTTTAGCCTGGCGTAGCCTCTCTGTCTTATTTCCTCGATGTGAGGTTTCCACGTCAGGTACCTGTCCAGTGTTACTCCAAGATATTTGGCTGTTGTAGTCCAAGGTATTGGGGTTCCTCTTATTTGTATCATCCTGTAGTTTCTTGGTACTGGTCTACGGCAGATGGGTATGGCTTGTGTTTTTGTGGCATTGAATGACAGGCGCCATTTTGTTGCCCAGCTTACCAGTTCATCGCAGGCTCTTTGCAGTCTTTGTTGCAGGTGGTTTGCGTTTGTACTGCGAGAGTACAAGGCCGTGTCGTCTGCGTATAGGGCGAGGTGTACCCTGTCGATTGTTGGCGTGTCCGCTGTATACATTATATACAGTAGTGGGCCAAGCACGCTCCCTTGTGGCACGCCTGCGTTTATCCGTCTGATGGTTGATGTTCCCTCTTGTGTTCGCACGTGAAAGGTTCTGCCTTCTAGGTAGCTTTTGAGTAGTTTGACGTGTGACACGGGTACCCCCTGCACTAGTAGTTTGTACAGGAGGCCCTCGTGCCACACTGAATCAAATGCGCGCGATATATCTAAGAGTATCGCGGCGAAGTATTCTCTGCGTTCTCTGGCGTCCAACGCTTCTTCTACCAGTCTCAGCAGTTGGTGTGTTGTTGAGTGCCCGCATCGGAATCCGAATTGGGCGTCTGGTAATATGCGCTCGTCTTCAACGTGTTGCAGCAGTTTCTTGGAGTATATTCTTTCGAATATCTTCGAAATCGCTGGCAGAAGACTTATTGGTCTATAACTGGCTGGAAGTTTGCGGTCTTTACCCGGTTTAGGTATGGCCACAATTTCCGCATGCTTCCATGCTGCTGGGTAGTGGCCCGTGTTGATAATGCTGTTGAAAGCTGCCGTTAGTAGTGGTACCACTGTGGGTGGCATTTGTTGTATTAGTTGGTTGGTGAGGAGGTCTGGTCCTCCTGCTTTCTGGACGTTTAGACATCGTATTTGTGCCGCCACTTCTTCTTCACTTATCGGATCGATGGTGTCATCCTCTGCCTGATGTGCAAGGTATGCTGGTACTCTGGTGGCCACCAGCGCTAGGTGTTCCTGGTCGACGGGATGGTTTATTGGCTGGAAGTTCTCAGCGAATACATCTGCTAAGGCGTTTGCCTTGTCGTCAGGGTTGCACACTACGTTGTTGCCTATTGTCAGTGGTGGTATTCTTTGAATCTTGTTGAGTAGGTGCTTTTTCATTTTCCAGGCGGATTGGTCCTGTAGGTTGAGTGTGGCTATTTTCTGTGCCCATTCTCGGTGTCTATGTTCTTGTACTGCGGCTTTTATCTCGCGTTGTAGTCGGTTGATCTCTCTCTTGGTGGCCGGGAGTCTTGTCACGTGCCACTCTCTGATTAGCCTGTTTTTCTGCGTGATTATGTCCAGCACTTCCCGGGGTAGCTGCCTGTGGTTGTCCCTATGCTCTTGTCTATGTGCTGGGGTAGCTGCTTCCGCTGCCTCTAAGGCTTGTGTTGTTATGTGCAGGAGGGTAGCTTCTGTTCCTGCTTCTGTAGGGTCAGGGATCGTGGTGAGTGTTTCCTCCAGCGTCTCTTTGTAGGTTCGCCAGTTTATCCCTTTGATGTTGATCCCTCGGTGTTGTTTCTCTGTTCCTTGAAGGTCTACGCTGTAGAGTACAGGCATGTGGTCCGAAGACATGGCGCGGATGGATGTTGCTGCCATGTCTGCTTGCAAGCCCTTAGTTATGGCGAAGTCTATGATGTCTGGCCTTCCTCCGTTCCTTGGGTAAATAGTCGGTTCGAAGGGGGCAGTGGTCATTGCATCGTTCCTTGTTACTGCTCTCAGTAGTCTTCTCCCACTGACGTTGGTGTACCGGCTGTTCCAGTGTGTATGTTTGGCGTTGAAGTCGCCGGCGAGGAAGATTTTCCCTGGTATTGCTAGTATCGCATCGAAGTCTTGGGGCTCGAGGGGTCGACCCGGTTTTCTGTATAGTGAAATGACGTTGACTGTACCATCTGCTGTCTTGATTGCCACTCCAGTGGCCTCGGTGGTCGTCAGTTCTGGCAGGTTGATGACATGGTGTTGCAGTGAGGTGCGAACGTAGATCGCGGTTCCTCCTCCTGCTGTGGGCCTGTCATTCCTGTAGCAGTTGAAGTTTGCCGCTTTGACGTGTACTCCTGGCTTGAGATCTGTTTCTTGTAGCAGGCACACGTCTACCCTCTCGTTATGTAGGAATTCTCGGAATTCTCCCTGCTCGTTCACGAGTTTCCGTTCTGCGTTCCAGGTTACTATTTTCAGTTCCTGTAGGTGTGCTGCCATGTTAGTGCTGGCGGGTTACGTTGGACATAGCCCCGATGGCCGCTAGGACGGCGGTGTTTATTTGCTGGGGTATGTTTTTCAGCATGGTTTCCATGGCTGAGGCGACGGCGGCTGCGACTGCTTCCTTTAGCATGCCCATTGTGACTGGTTGGTCGTCTTCTGGCGGTGTTCTCGGGGCAGTCGTTGGTCGTGGTGGTTGTGCTGTTGGTACTGGGGGGGCTGGTCGGTGTGGTCTGTTGATCCTCCCAGCTGCTTTCGATGCTGCTGCGGCGTAGGAGGTGCCAGTTCGTCGGTCTGACGTAGGGCGCCTCTGTCTGGCGATGTGTGCTTTAACCACTTCGCATCCCATGTAGTTGGCTGGGTGTTGTTGAGAGCAGCGTGCACAGGTCGGTGGTGTGTTGGCATCTTTCTTGCATTCTTCAGCAGGGTGATTTCCTGCGCACTTGGCGCATTTCGTCTGCATGGTGCAGTGCCTGGCAATATGGTCCAGGCCCTGACATCTGTAGCACCTCCTCGGTTCTTTCTTCCTTCTTGGTTTCTCCATGGTGATGTCCACATTTGCAAGGGAGGTCAGGCTTCTCAGTCTCCTGTTTTCTGGCGTGTCGGTTGCCACTATCTCTAGTAGTGGTGTGTCCCTTTTTGTCTTGGGTGACTTTACCCTTGTTATTGTGCGTGGGGTGATCTGTAATTTTCCCAGCTCCGCTGTGACTTTGGCGATTGTGGTCTTGAAGGGAAGACCTCTCATGACTAGGTGTATTGGGTTATCCTTTACCGTTGAGTATGTGTAGTACCCCCAGTTTCTCTTTTCGAATTCTTTGGTGGCCTTCTCATAATCCTCCAACGTTCTGGTGTGCAGGCGGTACGTATCAACACCCGCCGACTTGAACTGAAATGGCGCGGTGGCGACTGCGCTGACGGCCTCCTGGAGTATGTCGTACATCTCTTCGCAATGCACTATGATCGGTGGTGGTTTCGATGTTTGCCTGGCAAGCGGGGGCGGGTGTGGCTGTGTCTCTCTGTCAGATGTCTGCAACACCTGGAACGCGTTGTTGGTTGGTGTTGCCGGTGCTGCTGCGGTTCTTAGTTGTCTGGCCGGAACGGTGTGGGTGGCTCTTATGAAGCCTTCCTCGTCTGTGGTGGCTTTTGCCCGTTTGTCCCTAGTTGTGGGGGCGGTGGAGGTGCAGGCGGTTGGGGAGTCGTCCTTCTTCCTCTTCCTCGACTCCTCCTCGAAGTCCATCTGCTGCTGGGGTTCTGGATCTTCGGGTGCTGATGCTGCATCGGTTGTCCTTGCGGTAGCTGGCGCTGCTGCAGGCGTGAGGTCGGCTGCTGTGGTATGCGGCATGTCTCTTGCACTGCCGCGGCTGGTAGACCTCCTTCTTGCGGTTGTGGATGCTGCGTCTCTCAGCGCCACCTGGAATTCCGCCTGGTCTTCCAGGTAGTCGCGGGAAGAAGGTGGCGGTGGCCCCTGACGGGAGTTTGGCGTTGGTGTACGTGTGCGTGGGTCCCTACTCATTTTCGGGGCGTGTTAGAAGTGGGGAGAAAGATGACAGATTGCTAAACGAGTGAGCGCGGACTTGTCCCACACGAAGGGGGCCCTGACTCACGATATGCCCTAGCGGTCCCTAGGCGCAATAGCGATTGATTCTGATCAATCCCTATTGCAGGCCGGAAGAGAGTTTGTGTGCAAGCACACAGGAGCTGCGAGTCTGTTGACTCTTGTACGACAATTTTGCTTTTTCGTCTCCGCTGTAGCGGGTAGACGATATCTTCTCTTCGCCTGCTCTCGAAGTTCTCGGCGATCTTCGGGTCTTCCGGCGGCGAGCGTCTCGAAGTCGACCTTCGAGTATCCCGGCGGAGATTCTTCTGCCTGCTAGGCCTGGAAGCTGCTAGTGAGCAGCAGTCACCGAAGTGACCGCTACCGCTGCTGGCTGGCTTCTGGTTTGCGGCGCCTGGCGGCGGGGTACTTATACCCGCGTCTCGGCGCAGCGTCTGCGGCGGGGCGGTGGGTGCCTGAGTGGTGGGGGCGCGGCAGCCAATGAGCGTGCGGCGCTGGTCCCCTACTGCGGCGTGGTGCGGAGCGTCGGCGCTTCGGATGCTGCGACTGGCGGTCGACAGCGGAGACGTCCTCTCTGCACAACAGCAACACTCGGAGTGCGAGCTGCCCTGCGCCCAGCGCACGCGCCAGCCCCCCTATATAGACTCTGGCCCGCCCTCCCCCCACCACGCGCAACCGAGGGCATATAAGCGCACCACGGCCGCTGGCGCGCATTCCGAGCTGCGATGTCACTTGCGACTGATGCGTGTTCTGAAGCTGAGGGTGTGGCGGATCGCCGCCTGGCGGAGCTAGCTTCGTCAGCGGCCCCATCCGGCCCCCCACCTACAACGACCCGGCCTATTCACCCGGACTCTGAGATGGCTCGTTCTTTGGATTCTCCACCTTCGCCTGGGAGTGCTGTCTCCCCCGCTGGCGGCTTGCCGTCGACGCCGTCCTTTTCTGCTGATTCTTCTGGGCGATGTGGCATCGATTCAGGAATCGATGCCGCCGCCCTTAGGCGGTTAGATAGGGCACATGGCGCGTCAGGGCCCCCTTCACGTGGGACCAGCCCGCGCGCGCCGAGGCAAAGGCAGGCTTCCACTTCCCTTTGTCCCTCGTCCGCTCTCGACATGCCGGACATTTCCGACGCTGTCAATGTGTCCGAGCGTTCGGACTGCGACTCGCACTGCGGCGACATGGACGACAGCGACATCGCGGAGGGCCTGGAGGAGCACCTCATCGCTCTCCGTGACGCTGCCGAGGAGGGGGAGTTCCCGTTTGACCCCGCTTTGGGAGCTCGGCGGTTTCTCTACCCCCACGCCGCTGCCGCCGACGCTGCCGACGACGTCATGCAGGTCGAGCAGGAGTCTCGCAAGAGGAAGCCTGCTGAGGCCTCCTCCGACTCTGAAGCCACCCCCACCGCCGCTGCCCGGGGAAAGAAGCAGAAGGCAGCATATGATGCGGAGGGATTCACCATCCCCCGCAAGACGGCGCCTCGCCGCCACCTCACCGTGCCGCCGACAGTCCCAGTGCACAACCAGTTCGCGCCGATTTCTGACGGCACGGCAGACACTTCCCCCCCTCCCTCCCGGCCCTGCCACCCCAAACCTCCACCGCCCCCTCCCATTCTGGTGGAATATCCAAAACCTTACATAACTCTCCGCCAACTCCTAGACCACATCACTACCTCTGACTACCGTGTGAAGCAGACAGGCGAAGACCTCTACCGCCTCTACCTCCAATCCCCCGAGGACCTCAAGAAGGTCATTCATGCTCTTGGCGAAGAGAACATCGGCTGCTCCACCTCCCCACAGCGGTCGCGACGGCTCCGGGTCGTAGTCCGCGGCCTCCCTTTTAAGTATGGGGCCGACGACCTCCGGGAGGCGCTGCTTGCCCTCAACATCACCCCTGCTGTCATCTCCCGTGTCGTCTCTCCCCGCACCAAACTCCCCACCCCCCTTTACTTTGTCTCTGCCGACGACACACCAGAAAATAGAGTCCTCCTGACTCTCCCAGCCATCGACCGCTGTTCGGTCACCATCGAGAAGCCCCGTTCTCGGCGCCTCATTCTCATTTGCTACCGGTGCCAGGGCCTGGCGCACTATGCGAGTGATTGCACTCGTGCAGTGCGGTGTGTCAAGTGCGCCGGTGGGCACGAATCCACCTCCTGCTCTAAACCTCGGGAAGTCCCCCCCACCTGTGCTCGCTGTGGTGGCGCCCACACAGGTAACTACCAGGGCTGTCCCAAAATTAAGTCGTTTCGCGCCCAGCAGCGACGCTCTGCGGCCCCTGCTTCCCTCGTGCAGCGCCGCGGAGTTGGCTCTGCAGGTCCCACTGCATGGTCCTGTCCACCTGGCCCATCTTCCCTCCCGCCCTCCCGCACCCGGCCGTCTCCCGCACACTTCCCGTCCCTCCCCACCCCCCTCCTCGCCACCCCCATTCCCCCTCCTGACCTCCCCCCTCACTCCCCCTACCCCCATCCAGCCCCATTCACCCCAGCTCCCGCCCAGCCCCCTCCCCTCCTTCCCCGTGCCAATCCTGGTCCTTCCCCCCACCCTCTCCCCTCCACCCCTGTCCCCCCCGTCTTTGGCGACCTTATCACCAGTGTCGTGGACGCTTTGACATCTGCGATCACTGGAGCCCTTGAAGCCCTCCTCCATTCCATTCCCCAACAAATTGCAGCCGCCCTTTCCCACTCCCTCTCCCCCATCACCGCCACCCTCCCCAACCCCCGTCATGGCTGTTAGACTCCATGGCCTCACCGTCCTCGTCTGGAATGCCAATGGCATCCACCGCCAGCAAGGGGAATTCCGGCAGTTTCTGCTTGATGAAGGGGTCGATATCTGCCTCCTCACTGAGTCCCATCTTAAGCCGGGGGTCAGTGTCCGGGTCCCCAATTACTGCTGCTACCGGACCGACCGCCTAACCGCCTTTGGCGGAACCGCAGTGTATGTCCGTGCATCCCTCCGCCACCACCCGATTACTCTCCCTGCCCTTGCCACCCTTGAGGCCACCGGCGTCGTCGTGCACACTGTGCGGGGCCCTATAACATTTGTGGCCCTTTACCGTCGGCCCCGTGGCCTCCTCCATGCCCCTGACTTCGCCACAGTCCTATCTTTAGGCGGCGATCTTTTCGTTGGGGGCGACTGCAACGCCAAGCATACTGCCTGGCACAGTCGCCTCACCAACACCCATGGCCGTCGCCTCCTTCGTGTGGTCGAGGCCCGTGGTGCCCGCGTCATCAGCCCATTCGACCCCACCATCTTCCCCCGTCGTGGCCCTCCGGATGTCCTCGACATCGCCCTCGTCAAAGGTCTACTCCTCCCTATTGACGCCACCACTCGAGCCGCCCTAGCCTCTGACCACGTCCCTGTCGTCTACTCCATCGACCTTGTCGGGTCTCTGGAGCCGCCCCGTGCCTCCTTGGACCTGCGGGGCATCGACTGGGACTCCTATCGGCAGCGCGTCGAGGCGGCTCTGCCCACTATCCCCGACGCCGCTAGGGTGGGTGCTGACCTCACCCTCGCGCACTTCACGGATGCTGCCGTAGCCGCTGCCGTTGCTGCCACCCCTCCCCATCCCCCTCATCCTCCCTCCCACTTGCGTCCTCTACCCCCGGCCATCCGTGCCCTTATCACGACTAAGAACCGGGCCATCCGCGACTGGCAACGCACTCGCAACCCTGCCACCAAGCGGCATGTGAACCGAATGCAACGCGAGGTACGGGCCGCCATTCAGGCCCATCGCAATGCTGCCTGGGAAGCCAAGCTCTCTGCTCTCAATCTCCAAGACGCATCTGCCTGGCGCTTGGTCTCTCGGTTCCTCCGGACGCGTCCCCGTCTTCCCCCCCTCCTGGTCGGTGCTGAGGCTGTGTGCGAACCTGACGCTAAGGCCAACGCCTTGGCTGACGTTTTCGCGCGCAGCTTCACACCGGTCGATGATCCCATCGACCCCGCCCACGTCCGCCTGGTCACGGCTCATGTCCACCGGTTTCTCGGCGCCCATGACCCTGACGACTTCATCACCCCCGTCACCGATGAGGAGGTCGCCCGGGAGCTTCGGTACCTGCATCCTCGGAAAGCTGGCGGCCCTGACACCTTGACCAACCAGCTTCTCAAACAGCTTCCCCCGCCCTCTGTCCCCATCCTTACCTCCACCTTCAATTCCATCCTTTCCACCAGGCAATTCCCTTCCGCTTGGAAACATGCGGAGGTGATTGCCATCCCTAAACCTGGTAAAGACCCTCGCTCCCCTTCCAGCTATCGTCCCATCAGCCTCCTTCCCGCCCTCTCCAAGCTGTTTGAGCGGCTGTACCTCAAGCGAGTCTTAATACATGTCGCCCGGGAGCGCGTGCTCCCCGACGTTCAATTTGGCTTCCGCCGTGGCCATGCCACCACACACCAGCTCCTCCGCCTCGTTGAGGAGGCACTGGACGCCATCGAGCGTCGGGAGTACTTCGGGGCCATCTTCCTCGACGTCTCCCGGGCCTTCGACTCAGTCTGGCATGAGGGACTGCTGTACAAGCTCTTTCAGCATGGCTTCTCCACCTCCCATGTCCGTCTCATCGCCACATATCTCGAAGGCCGCACTTTTCATGTTCGGATCCCGGGTGGCACCTCCACCAGGCGGCGCATTAGGGCAGGCGTACCGCAGGGGAGTGTGCTTGGCCCTGTCCTGTACAGCCTTTTCACGGCCGACACGCCCGCCACTCCGCGGGTTCATCTCGCCCTGTATGCTGACGATACGGCTGTTTATGCTCGCTCCCGGAGCAAGGCCCTCCTCCGACGGCATCTCCAATCAGCCATCGACTCTCTCATGGAGTATGCCAAAAAATGGCGCCTGGCATTTAACCCTGCTAAAACGCAGGCTCTCATCATGTGTCGGCGCCGTTGGCCCATCAACTATCCCCCCGTCACTGTCCTTGGCACCCCTGCCCCATGGGCTCGGACCGCCAAATATCTGGGGGTCACCCTGGACAGGGCCGTCACCTGGCGTCCCCACATCGAGGACATACGGCGCAAGGCCTTGGGGCGTCTCGGTCAGCTCTATCCCTTCATTAACCCTTCCTCCTCCCTTCCCCAGCATCTTGGCGTCCTCCTTTACACATCCCTGATCCGCCCTATCCTTGAGTATGCTTCCGTAGTGTGGGGCAATGCCGCCCCTACACATCTCCACCGTCTCCAAACGGTACAGAACCGTGCTCTCCGCCTTGCCCTCCGCCTCCCTTACCGTTTCCCCACCCGTGAACTTCATTTTCTTGCTGGAATCCCCCTCCTTCACGAACGCGTCTGCTCCTCTGCCATTTCCTTCTATCACCACTCCCGTCAGTCTGCCAATCCTCTTATCCTTTCCCTCGGCACTCGCCTCCACCGTCTGGCCACCACCCGATGGCCTGACCTCATTGCCGCCTGATCACTGGTCGCCCCCCCCTTTCTTCCCTCCCCACCTTACTCCCTGTGTCCCCTTCCCTTCTTCCTGCCCCTTCCCTGCCACCTGCTCCTGCCTGCGACCCCTCCATCTACGAGTGTCTGCCTTACCGTCAGAGTCGCCAACCTGCTCTGCTGGTCTTCATGTTTATACTCTTCATCTGTCATTCTCACTTCTGCTTCTTCTCCTCCACCTCATCAACGGCCGGCTTGTCAACTGAGCCTTTCGTCTTCCTGCTTCTCTTACTGTCCCTTCTACTATCCTTTTCTCTTAAAAAAAAAAAAAAAAAATAAAAATAAAAAAAACAAAAAAAAAAAAAAAAAAAAACCCTTCCCAGGCCAGCCATGTGAGGCCTTTCGATTTCCACCTCTTCTACTGTCTCTCTCTCTCTCTCCTGTCTTCTATGGGTTAAAAAAAAAAAAAAAAAAAAAAAAAAAAAAAAAAAAAAAAAAAAAAAAAAAAAAAAAAAAAAAAAAGGTACATGCACACCACCAAGCCATTCTCTACCGCCACGACTCCACTCACCACACCGCCATGAGGAAGGCGAAGCGCCCCGGCGCTAGAACTTCCGTCTCAAGCCGAGGGTCAACCCTCACCAGTGCAGCGACAGCGACAGCGACAGCGCTGGCGCGCGCCCGTGTCGTCAAGGCAGCACCCGACGCAGCACCTCGCCTCCACGCCGCTCCGCTACCGCTACCGCTATGGCCCGCACAAAGCAAACGGCCCGCAAGTCCACCGGCGGAAAGGCGCCGCGCAAACAGCTCGCCACCAAGGCGGCGAGGAAGAGCGCGCCCGCCACCGGCGGCGTCAAGAAGCCCCACCGCTACAGGCCGGGCACCGTCGCCCTGCGAGAAATCAGGCGCTACCAGAAGAGCACAGAGCTGCTCATCCGCAAGCTGCCATTCCAGCGCCTAGTGCGCGAGATCGCCCAGGACTTCAAGACCGACCTGCGCTTCCAGAGCTCCGCGGTCATGGCCCTGCAGGAGGCCAGCGAGGCCTACCTCGTCGGCCTCTTCGAAGACACCAACCTGTGCGCAATCCACGCCAAGCGCGTCACCATCATGCCCAAGGACATCCAGCTCGCGCGCCGCATCCGCGGCGAGCGCGCCTAAACACCGCGCCAGCCGCTGGGCACCGCCCGCCCGCGCACGCAACAAACAAAACGGCCCTTTTCAGGGCCACTAACATCACTCCGTCGCGAGCAAACTTTGTCGGTCGCCTCTCGCCCCACAACCACAGAACCAAAGACAAAACACCACTTCCACTTCCCGTCCGTCCGCCACAGCCGCTCTCCTCTGCCAGCTTGCTGGCGCGCGCAACAATCAACATCATCCCTCCCCGGCGCGGCGCTCAAAGCGCACAATACCCATCGGCCGACGCCGTCAACCACACGGCCGGCCGCCGCTTCGTTTCGAAAAGAAAAACAAACAAAAAGCCAGGCACGTCCAACGCCACCGACCCTTTCCACATCTCAACGTCCCCCGCCCCCGTTGCAAGAACACACACACACACACACACAAGACAAGACACATCCGAGAAGACGGCAGGCAGGCAAACCAAAGTATTCAAACAACATGACACAAAACCAACCGTCGGCCGGCCGCGACCAAACAAAAAAAAAAAAAAAAAAAAAAAAAAACGGCGACAATCAACCGCTACCGCCGCCCGCACCCGCCACCGACCCCCCGCAATCCAACCACCACGGCACGCAAACAGTATCCACACACGGGCATACAGAAACGCCAGACGACACAACCACACCGCAACACAAACACGACAATCAAAACCTTCCCGACGTGCTTTGATGGCCCTGAGAAGGGCCGTTTTGGGCCGCGCGTCTGTTGCGCGCCACTAGACGACGGGGACGGGGGGTGCGGACGACGGAGTCAACCGCCAACCCTTCCTTTCCCATTCCTCTCTACTTCTTCTTCTTGGGCGAAGCCTTCGCCTTAGACGGCGTCGTCGCCTTCTTCGGGCGCGGCGCCTTCGGCTTCTTCGTCGGAACCTTGGCGGCCTTCTTCGCCTTCGACGGCGACTTGGCCTTGGCCGGCTTGGCAGCAGCCGCCTTCTTCGCACCGGCGGGAGCGGCCGACGCCGCAGACGCCTTCTTGGCGGCGCCCGCCTTCCGACCGGTCGCCGCCTTCACGCCACCAGCCTTCTTTGCGCCGGCCGCACGGGCGCCCTTCTTCTCCTTGCTGGCCGGAGCGGCGCGCTTCTTCTTGGCACCGCCAGCACGAGCCTTGCCGCCCTCAGCCGCCCCGCCGCCGGCGCCGGCAAGCTTGAAAGAGCCGGACGCGCCCTTCCCCTTCGTCTGCACCAGCTCGCCCGCCACCACGGCCGACTTGAGGTACTTCTTGATAAACGGCGCCAGCTTCTCCGCGTCCAGCTTGTAGTGCGCGGCAATGTACTTCTTGATCGCCTGCAGCGACGATCCGCCGCGCTCCTTCAGACTCTTGATGGCGGCCGTCACCATCTCAGAGGTGCGCGGGTGCGCAGGCTTGGCGCGCGGCTTCTTCGCAGACGACGCAGACTTTGCCTTCTTCGTAGTGCCGGTGGCGGCGGGTGCCGCAGCAGTCTCGTTCGTAGCCGCCTGATCTGCCATTTCGACGACGCGCGTTCACACACAGCGAGCAGCGAGAGCGAGAGGAGACACGCAGCGAGCGGAGCGCACAGCAGAGGAATAGCCGCCTCGCGCCACGGGCCCAGCCAGTGTCGCGGGCGGGCGCGGACGGCCGAGAGAGCGGCCGCCACTCTGCGCGCCGCCGCGCCGCGCCTCCCGCGCTTGCTACCGCCCAACGTCCGACAGCCTGTGCGGAGCAGCCCCACACCTGCGCCACAACCACCCGCGCCTTTCAAACCACCGAGGATGGGGCTACACACAGCCACACCACAGTCGCCAACCAGTCGCCACGGCAGCGCCGCAAACCACGGCCAAACTGCAGCCACCGCGCGCTACAGCCTGGGTCGGCCCGCCGAGAATCGCCGCCCACGCCCAAATGCCGCCCCCACAGCCCCAGCCGGCGACCGGCCACAATGGCCAAACCTTCGGCAAAAGCCCCACACCGTCGCCGCGGCAGCCCGGCCAGCGCGGCCGGCGCCACAGCCACACAAGCGGAGGCGTGCGGCGATGACGGCCGTGCAAACGCACCTCCGCCGCCCCATCGCCCTCCCACCGTTTCCCGATCGGCCCGCAGCCGTCGGGCCACGTCTCCTCCTCCTCTCGCCCGCCAACATTCACAGCCCTTTCGTTCGTTTCCCAACAATTTCAATTGTGCCCGCCGCAAAAACGGGCGCCGCCTGCAAAGCAACATGCTCCGCCGGAGCGCCCCTCGCCGCTTACGAGCCAACCCCTCGCCCGAGGCAAACCGAGATCCGCAACTACAGACCAACCCAATCTGCCGTCAGCACACACGACAGCCAACATCACGCGTTACGAGTTAGACATTAGGTTCACACGTCTCGGTTAGGTTCGGTGGACGTGGGTTAGGTTAAGGGCACTTGGGTTAGGTTAAGGGTCGGTGTTAGGTTAAGCGTCAAACTTAGGTTAAGCATTCAAACACACGTCGGGCGTCAGAGGTTAGGTTGGGTTAGGTTAGGTTAAGGCCACTTGGGTTAGGTTAAGCCTCAAACTTAGGTTAAGCATTCAAACACACGTCGGGCGTCAGGTGGCCGCAGCAGCCGCACCTACCTACCCACCCACCTCACGGCCGGACAGCTTGGCTTACTTGGCGCTGAGGCTGACCTCACCGCACCTCACCTCACGCTACGCAACGCTACAGGTTCGGTTCGGTTCGGTTCGCTCAGCTTAGGCTTAGAGCTTAAGCGCCGAGGTCGGATTACGACGTTGGTTCACCTTCGGGCGCCACACTTTGGGTGTAAAGGTCGCGTCGGGTCGTCGGCACGCCGCAAAAAACAAAAGCGAAGCCACAGACAACGCCGACAAACGGGCAGCACGACCACGACCAGATACCGAGACACACGGACCACCCACCGGCCAAAGGGCACCAAACAACAAACCAGAGCACCACGTGTCGACCAGAGCAACCCGCCGCTCACGCGACGTGGCTGGCACCGAAGGGCCGCCGCAACTGCGCTTTCCGCGCCGGGCCGGATGCACGTGCGGCAACACCACCACCGCACACAGCCGCTGTTCAACATCAACCAACAACACGCCGCGGTCGCAGCCTCAACGCCAGCACACGTTTGCACCACCATTCACACGCACCGCACAAACAGCTGTCGCCGACACAGCCGACAACACAAACACACCGCAACGACGCCGCCGCCTCTACTTGTGCCGGCCACCCACCCCACCGACGGCGCACCTGTCGCCAGCCGGCAGTCGGCAGTCGGCAGTCGGCAGTCGGCAGTCGGCAGTCGACACGGGAAACGCGCACCGCCACTTCGCTCGCGCGCACGCCACCAACCAGTCGTCGTCTCCAAAACAACAAACAAACATAGGGCAGGCAACAAATCGCCTCGCACGAACCGTCCACAAAACTATCAAAGCACAGCCTCTGGCTAACGGCCGCGACGCAGCGGCACGCTGCTCCTTTCCCCGCCCCACTCGATTCACGAAGGCACGCGACACCGCCAACGACGGCCTCGCTTCCCGCAACCGACACCTTTCCGCCACTACGCACAGCCGCACCCGACGCCCGTGGCAACGACACAACTACTGCACTATCCACCGCCGCCTCCCCCTTCCCGTCGTACACACACACAGCCAGCCAGCCAGCCAAAACCACACCAACGACCCACCAAACATGCACGTGCAACGGCACACCCCAACCAGTCTACGTCGACAACCACACGCACGGCTCGAAACCGGCGCCCTTCCACGTTGCCATCAAGCTACACACACAAGACACAAGGAACCAACAACAGCAAGCCTGCCCGCCCGCCCCACTCTCACGCCGCAGCAAAAAAAAAAGCACACCGAAACCGCCAAACGCACATTCCCATCGCACCGACACCGACACCGACCGGCTCGCTACCACCACACCTCTCGGCAGCCGTTTCGCAAACATGACACGGCGCGACATGACATCACGACCAACTCTCCTCTCCCGACGCCTTCGGCCGGAGCACAACGCCGCCAATTCGCCACACACACACACACACACACACACACAGTCGACAGCCGCCCGCCCGCCCTCCCTCCCTCCCTGCACGACGCCGCGCAGCAAAGGCGCCCGCAAACACATACATACCTCTCCTCTCTCTCGGCCGCCCGACGCGCCAACCGCCACACCGCCAGCCACTCGCAATTGTGCACTGCCGCCAGCCACACGTCCAACACGCCGCGCCGCCTCCGGCCACCCGCCAGGGGGCGCTCACGTCCGCGACAACAGCGCGGCCCGCCGGGCCAAACCGAACCGAGCCGCCCGCCGCTGCTCTGCACATCTTCCTGCGCGCATCAACAAAACGAGGCAAGCGAGCACACCCCGTAACAACGCCACACCACGCAAATGCCGTGCCGACCTCTTGTGTCTACCGCCTAAATTGCACCCACTCACCAGCCGCCCCTTCTTCTTCCTACCTATCTATCTATCTATCTATCTATCTATCTATCTATCTATCTGTGCGTCTGTGTCGGTCCGCGCGTGACGCCTCTCTCTCAACATCCGCCGTCGCCGTCCCCGTCCCCGTTTCCGCCCCAATGCCATCGTCGCGCCGCCGCCTCCTCCTCCTCCTCCGCCCCTGTCCGGCCCGCACCACACCATACACCGCTGCTTGTCCCGGCCGTTGCCACCAAAGGCGCCTACCGCAAACGCGCCACGCCGCAGCCCCCGTGCGTGCATCTCCGTGCCGACGCTGCCTCTCTGCCCTCCCGCACGCACTCGACCGACCGACATGCACTGCGCCGACGGCCTCGACAACACAGTCTCTGGCTCCGCACTGCGTCTTCCGGTACGCGCGCTGAAACACGTATGTACTCGTTACCAGCGATGGCGAGGCACGACACAATCTCTGACCAGAGCGTTTCTTATCGCCGCTAGTCTGCGCCACACGACACTAGTAGCACGTAGCGGGTCGGCAGGAACAGTTGCCATCTATATGTGGCGGGTCGGGAGAGGTACTAGTCAGTCGACAGTATTAGCGAGTGGACGATTGTACTGAGCGGGCGGCGGCGTGCTCTTCTCGCGACTCTGGTCTCCGTTCGGGACGATGCATATTGTTATTACAGGTAAGGTAATGAAGCTGCATTGCGCAAATCTAATACTGTATGTCAATTGTAACTATTTTCTTCACAACAAAATGCCCCAATAATACTTTGTTTCCAAACTAACTTTTTTTTTAAAGTACAACCATTCATTTCCATTTAAAGAATATTTCCTACGCATTTCCTCCAACAATCAAAATTAAATGTGAGCCGGCATTCATTGCACGACGCTGTGTACAGGTATCTACAGTTAAGAGCACATATAGATGCAGTTTGTTTCTTCTCTTTTGTCTTTTTTGTTTTTGTTTTTTGACGTAACGATCTTTTGCTCTTTTTATTCTAATTTGTACGTACGCTGTTTGTTTAGATTTTTATATTGGTAATGCCACGTAGCGCTCCGCGTGAAAATCACCGCCTGTGCTGTGTGCAGTCTGTGGCTAGTTTGCATTGTTGTCATGAACTGCTATAGCTGGATGTGAACAGCGCGTAGCGTTGCGCAGTTAGGGGTGGGCCGCCAGCACTGGTGCACGTGACGACAGAGATGGCGGACTTTTCAAATTACATATATTATGACTGGTGATGATATTAAGGGTAAATACATTGTTTGTTGTTCTCTATGAAACATCTTTACTTTGCTAACTATCCCCATCGGTAGTTAGTGCCCTCCGTAGTTTGGAATCTCTTATTTAGCTGGCAGCAGTGGTGCTCGCTGTATTGCAGTAGTTCGAGTAATGAAGCTTTTTGTGAGGTAAGTGATTTCCGACAGGTGTACTTTAATGTTACTCAGGGCCATTCTTTTGCAGGGATCTTTGATAGTCAGATTGCGTTGCGCTCAAAATATTGTGTGTCAGTTTAAGCACAGTTTTGTATACATTGGTTGTTCAAAGGGGGACGTTTCAGAATACACAGGGCCGAAGGTCAGGTCAGCCAGCGCTGCCCTTACAACGTTTATCGGGTTTTCAATTATGTCTGTTGAGATGTTCATGGTTCATTATTTCCATTCATCATATTATCGCGCGTTTCTCATCAATCTTCGTTCGTTCATTTTCTAGGGACGTTAACAACATTCTGGCACATTTACGACTATTTGTGCGGGGAGGTTTACACTTGGGTCCATTTCCATTTACATTCAATGTTGATAGACCTTTCTTTTTGTTGTTCTTTTGTTGCTGGCAGGTTACAAAAGGCCTCATTTCATGTTGGTTGCAGCAGCGTTTTTCTCCTTCTTTCTTCTAGTGTTTTCCCCGCCCCCGCCCCTCCCGCATCCGTCGGTCTCACCACGTTCACTGACAGCCGCGTCTGCGGCTACACCACAACGGCCCCCTCCCGGCAACCCATTCGTTTTCTCTTCTCTTGCACAAAAACAACGCCGCACGCGCCAGCCGAGCGCAGCGCAAGCCACCCACACCGCGCCCCTCCCCGTCTTTATAGCCTCCGCGTCTTGTTTTCTTCGTTTGCCCCCTCCCATCTCCCGAATGCCATGCCATGCCAGCAGCGTTACGCGTGCCCCTCCCCTGTCCACACACTACCGCGAAACGAACAGCCTTCCGGGCCACATGCAGGGCACGCCCACCGCCATTCCCGGACGCCACACACACACACACACACACACACACACACACACACACACACACACACACACAATGGCTTTGCACACGAACACAGACGGCACGGGCACTGTCTTACATTCTTCCTCAGAACCATCTCAACGAACGTTACGTTACATACACATCCGGGAAAGCAAAGAGCAACGCAACGCACAATTCAGCCGTCAAAGGTAACGTTCACCACGGCAGACACTTGCCGCCGCGCCGTTACACGCATTTCAGTGCGGCTACAATACACCTCCGACACGGGAACGTTCCGTTGCTCTACACTGCGTTTCTCCGTTTTGTTTGGTTCTTTTTTTTCCGTTTTCTCTCTCTCTATTTTTCTTTTTTTTTCCCCTCTCTCCTTCCCTCCACCATTCTCTCCTCACGTTCTGCCCAGACATTCGACCGATCAGAGGTTCGTTCACCTTTCGGTAACCGTTCTCAGCGCGACGGTATGACGGGTGTTCACGACGTCCGGTGTACCGCGCCGATCGACAGTTTCCCAGAGGCGACGGATCGGACCACATCACCGACATACACACAAACACGTGTACGCACATTCGCCAAAGCGACCGTCGTCTTCTAGCGTCGCGCTTACTCTACTGTACTGCACTGGACACGCGAGCATGCATCTTCAATGACGACGTCGGTGTGCGTGCGTCGTACGCACACAAGCAGACACAGTCAGTCAGACACGACTATCGAAATCAGAGTCGGGGGAAAGGTACATATCATCGTGCGTGTCGCCCGCACAATGCAAATACACAGTGGTGTCTCATTGCGCGTTCACATTTAAACGTCACTCACACGCCTCCACGCTGCATTTACAGACACATTTCACCCTCGCCATATATGGCGTGCAAACCGACCCGCAAACGGCCGTCGTTACACACTGACATTCCCAACAATCGCGTTTCGTTTCCACCCGTCACGTAACTAACCGGCACCTCCATCCAAAGGGCACATCACCGATCGCACTTCAACCCCCCCCCCCCCCCCTCGCAGACAACGAGTTGTGCGCACGTGCCTCCATTCCACGTCACACCGTGGCCGTACCCCGCAACACGCGACGCGCCCCCTAAACAATCAAATTATTCATCGCATCGGCCACCCCACCCCGTCGCGTCGCGTCGCAACCAAAGCGGTAGCTATTGCCGCCGTCCACCCACTCACACACAAAACAAAACAAAAACAACAACAATTCCGCCCTTCCCGCAAAGGCCATTTGGTGGCCCTGAAAAGGGCCGTTTTGCCGCTCTCGCAACGGAGGATCTCCTTCCATTCCAGAGCCACCTCCTTACTTGGAGCTCGTGTACTTGGTCACCGCCTTCGTGCCCTCGCTCACGGCGTGCTTGGCCAGCTCGCCAGGCAGCAACAGCCGCACAGCGGTCTGGATCTCGCGGGACGTGATGGTCGAGCGCTTGTTGTAGTGCGCCAGGCGAGACGCCTCGGCCGCGATGCGCTCGAAAATGTCGTTCACGAAGCTGTTCATGATGCTCATCGCCTTCGACGAGATGCCCGTGTCAGGGTGCACCTGCTTCAGCACCTTGTAGATGTAGATGGCATAGCTCTCCTTCCTCTTGCGCTTCTTCTTCTTGTCGCCCTTCGAAATGTTCTTCTGAGCCTTGCCAGCCTTCTTGGCGGCCTTCCCGCTAGTCTTGGGCGGCATCTCAAAACAAGAACGTGAACGTACGGCAGCAACACCAGCAGCAAGCGCTCCGCTCTAGTCAGCGTCTCCCCACACAGTGGCACCCAGCGCGCCCCGCCGCCGCACCTTTACCAGCTCGCCCCGTTGCGGCCGCCGACCAATGGGCCGCGAGCGCAACCGGCCGCCGCACCCGAGAGCATAAAGGACCCCCACCCCTGGCGGCGCCGCCACTCCGCTGCTCGACTCGCTGCGGCTCGCACCGTCGTTCGTCTCGTCTCGTTTTTTTACACCACAGCGCATCGCCATGTCCGGACGCGGAAAGGGAGGCAAAGTCAAGGGCAAGTCAAAGTCCCGCTCAAGCAGGGCCGGGCTCCAGTTCCCGGTCGGCAGAATCCACCGCCTCCTGCGCAAGGGAAACTACGCCGAGCGCGTCGGCGCCGGGGCGCCCGTCTACCTCGCCGCCGTCATGGAGTACCTCGCGGCTGAGGTGCTCGAGCTGGCCGGAAACGCGGCCCGCGACAACAAGAAGACGCGCATCATCCCGCGCCACCTGCAGCTTGCCATCCGCAACGACGAGGAGCTCAACAAGCTCCTGTCGGGCGTCACCATCGCACAGGGTGGTGTCCTGCCCAACATCCAGGCCGTCCTGCTGCCAAAGAAGACCGAGAAGAAGGCCTAAACAGAGAGGCCAGGCAATCGGCACGCGGACCCGCCGCCCAGCAGCGCTGCGTGCTCCCCTGCACGCAACGCGCTTTGCCGGCCCGGCTCGGCTCACAACAATCGGCCCTTTTCAGGGCCACCACACAAACCTACGTCCAAAGCAAAATTTCAGTCGTCCTCGCCGCGCTTTGCTTTACTTTACTTTAACTTCACTTCCACAGCCGCCTGACATCGAAGTGTCAACATAGGGGAACTTGGCACAAACGCTCACGCCAGGATGCAGATCCTGTAACCCCTGTTCCCTCGACCCCGCAACAGGGGTAGCGGGTAGCGATACTGGAATATGCGCGCCCTGTATGGGGCTATGCAGCCAGATCGACGATGCGTCGCCTACAGAAGGGTCCAAAGCGGAGCGCTCTACGACGGGCCTCACACGTCCCCGCGGCACACCTGCCTAGAACCACCCACAACACGGTTCCGCGCCCTGGCACAAGCGTTCTACGCCACCGCGCGGAATTCAGAAAATGACTATTACGTCTTGACCCTTGGGCAATATGAACACCACAGGGACAGATGTGCAAGACCCGAGTCGCTACTCCAGCGGTAGCACAAACAGAACACATAATCACTCTCAACAAAACAGCAACGTCCGAAAAAGCACACTACCAAAGATAAGAACAACACACAGAAAAGAGGAGCAAATGTCCACAGGCGACAATAACCTCCACCAACTCCCCCTCTAACGGTAGAGGACTAAAAGAGAGAAGAACAAGAAGAGCCGCCGCCATCTTGTCGTCCACAGCCCGTGTGGCCCAACACACACACACACACACACACACACACATTTCCCTTGTTTTGTTTCGTTTCGTTTGCCTCAAGCACCTCCACGCACGCACAGTCGCCTTCCAAACGACAACGACAACGACAGCAATAATCACCACTGTTAAACGAGCGTGTCGACACACCGCCCTCCACTCCCGCGCGCCCCATACAAACGAAACAGCTGATCCGGCCGCCTATGGGCACGCCTTGCCTCGGCAACTCCAACGCCGCCGCAAACACACAGCCAAAACCACGCAAATATTCACCGCCTCTCGCACAACAACAACAACACACAGCCCGGCGTCTCCATCGATCGATAAACAAAACAAACACACAACGCCCTCTCTCGCGCACACACACAGCCACAAGACCCGCTTCCTTTCCTTTCTCCCAGTCACGTCACGTCACTCAAACGCAAACGAAATGAAAAGAATGAAAGAAAGAAAGAAAGAAGGCAGGCAGGCAACACACGCAGCAACAACAACACAGACTCTTTCGCACTTTTCAATTTCCGAACAGTGTGGTGGCCCTGAAAAGGGCCGTTTTCGTCTCTCCCACGGCCGCGGGAAGGCCAACGCGGCACAGCACACCGGCTGCGACGCGCCTAACCGCCGAAACCGTACAGGGTGCGCCCCTGCCTCTTCAGGGCGTACACCACGTCCATGGCCGTCACAGTCTTGCGCTTGGCGTGCTCAGTGTACGTCACCGCGTCGCGGATCACGTTCTCCAGGAACACCTTCAGCACTCCGCGGGTCTCCTCGTAGATCAGACCAGAGATGCGCTTCACGCCGCCCCTGCGAGCCAGGCGGCGGATCGCGGGCTTCGTGATGCCCTGGATGTTGTCGCGCAACACCTTGCGGTGCCGCTTGGCGCCACCCTTGCCGAGCCCCTTTCCTCCCTTGCCGCGGCCAGTCATCTCTTCTAAATCCTCAAAAAGCTCAGGGCAAGCAAAACGTCTGCTGCAGCGGCTGGCTCCTCACCCGGCGCTAGCGAGTCGGCTACGGTCTGCGCCCAGCGCACGCGCCAGCCCCCCTATATAGACTCTGGCCCGCCCTCCCCCCACCACGCGCAACCGAGGGCATATAAGCGCACCACGGCCGCTGGCGCGCTCACCTGGCGCCCCCACATCGATGACGTGCGTCGAAAGGCAATAGGGAGGCTATGCCTGCTCTACCCTCTCATCAACCCAACCTCCTCACTCTCCACACACATTGCTGTTAGACTGTACACCTCCCTTGTTCGCCCCATCCTTGAATACGCGGTGGTGGTGTGGGGCAATGCTGCCCCCACCCACCTCCGCCGACTTCAAACCGTCCAGAACAGGGCTCTCCGGCGTGCCCTCCGCCTCCCCTTCGACTTCCCATCCCAAGAGCTCCATAACCTGGCCGAAGTGCCGCTCCTTCGCACCCGCATCCTCTCCGCAGCCAACGCCTTCTACCAACAAACCCGTCACTCTCCTAATCCCCTAATCCTATCCCTGGGTACCCGTATCCACCGACTAGCCACCACTCGATGGCCTGACCTTTTATTTCGCCCCCCATGACTTCACACGCAATAGCCATCCCACCCCATGACTATCATACACCTTCACATCATAGAACTCTCTCCCAATATGTCAAATCATTCACTCCCTAACATGCCATCCCCCCACACCCACACCATCACAAATGCTGGCCTAATCATGACAGGCCCTTCCTTTTTCCCTTCTCCATCTGTCACTCTCTGACTTCTTTCTCTTTACCCAACCCTCCAACCCGCCACATCAAGACCGACTACCACCACCATCAAGACGCCGCTACGAAGAAGACGAAGAAGAAGAAGAAGAGGCCAGGATAATGGCCTTTCGCTTTCACTATCTCTCACTATCCCTCCTCCTCTCCTTTAATCTGTAACCTAGTAGTAATCCACGGCCAGTCAATTGGGCCATTCGTTTTCCCACTTCTTCCACTATCACTCTAACTATCCTTTCAACTTTTAATTTAAAAAAAAAAAAAAAAAAAAAAAAAAAAAAAAAAAAAAAAAAAAAAAACCAGCACAAAAGCCAAGACCAAAAAACCACCCGCCACGTAACCCCTTATTACCACCACACCATTTCAGAAGGAGAAGCGCATAAGCGCTAGAACTTCGTTTACTGAAGAGGGTCCATCCCTCAGCCCTGTGCGAGGTCGGTCGGTCGCTGGCGCGCGCCCGTGTCGTCAAGGCAGCACCCGACGCAGCACCTCGCCTCCACGCCGCTCCGCTACCGCTACCGCTATGGCCCGCACAAAGCAAACGGCCCGCAAGTCCACCGGCGGAAAGGCGCCGCGCAAACAGCTCGCCACCAAGGCGGCGAGGAAGAGCGCGCCCGCCACCGGCGGCGTCAAGAAGCCCCACCGCTACAGGCCGGGCACCGTCGCCCTGCGAGAAATCAGGCGCTACCAGAAGAGCACAGAGCTGCTCATCCGCAAGCTGCCATTCCAGCGCCTAGTGCGCGAGATCGCCCAGGACTTCAAGACCGACCTGCGCTTCCAGAGCTCCGCGGTCATGGCCCTGCAGGAGGCCAGCGAGGCCTACCTCGTCGGCCTCTTCGAAGACACCAACCTGTGCGCAATCCACGCCAAGCGCGTCACCATCATGCCCAAGGACATCCAGCTCGCGCGCCGCATCCGCGGCGAGCGCGCCTAAACACCGCGCCAGCCGCTGGGCACCGCCCGCCCGCGCACGCAACAAACAAAACGGCCCTTTTCAGGGCCACTAACATCACTCCGTCGCGAGCAAACTTTGTCGGTCGCCTCTCGCCCCACAACCACAGAACCAAAGACAAAACACCACTTCCACTTCCCGTCCGTCCGCCACAGCCGCTCTCCTCTGCCAGCTTGCTGGCGCGCGCAACAATCAACATCATCCCTCCCCGGCGCGGCGCTCAAAGCGCACAATACCCATCGGCCGACGCCGTCAACCACACGGCCGGCCGCCGCTTCGTTTCGAAAAGAAAAACAAACAAAAAGCCAGGCACGTCCAACGCCACCGACCCTTTCCACATCTCAACGTCCCCCGCCCCCGTTGCAAGAACACACACACACACACACACAAGACAAGACACATCCGAGAAGACGGCAGGCAGGCAAACCAAAGTATTCAAACAACATGACACAAAACCAACCGTCGGCCGGCCGCGACCAAACAAAAAAAAAAAAAAAAAAAAAAAAAAACGGCGACAATCAACCGCTACCGCCGCCCGCACCCGCCACCGACCCCCCGCAATCCAACCACCACGGCACGCAAACAGTATCCACACACGGGCATACAGAAACGCCAGACGACACAACCACACCGCAACACAAACACGACAATCAAAACCTTCCCGACGTGCTTTGATGGCCCTGAGAAGGGCCGTTTTGGGCCGCGCGTCTGTTGCGCGCCACTAGACGACGGGGACGGGGGGTGCGGACGACGGAGTCAACCGCCAACCCTTCCTTTCCCATTCCTCTCTACTTCTTCTTCTTGGGCGAAGCCTTCGCCTTAGACGGCGTCGTCGCCTTCTTCGGGCGCGGCGCCTTCGGCTTCTTCGTCGGAACCTTGGCGGCCTTCTTCGCCTTCGACGGCGACTTGGCCTTGGCCGGCTTGGCAGCAGCCGCCTTCTTCGCACCGGCGGGAGCGGCCGACGCCGCAGACGCCTTCTTGGCGGCGCCCGCCTTCCGACCGGTCGCCGCCTTCACGCCACCAGCCTTCTTTGCGCCGGCCGCACGGGCGCCCTTCTTCTCCTTGCTGGCCGGAGCGGCGCGCTTCTTCTTGGCACCGCCAGCACGAGCCTTGCCGCCCTCAGCCGCCCCGCCGCCGGCGCCGGCAAGCTTGAAAGAGCCGGACGCGCCCTTCCCCTTCGTCTGCACCAGCTCGCCCGCCACCACGGCCGACTTGAGGTACTTCTTGATAAACGGCGCCAGCTTCTCCGCGTCCAGCTTGTAGTGCGCGGCAATGTACTTCTTGATCGCCTGCAGCGACGATCCGCCGCGCTCCTTCAGACTCTTGATGGCGGCCGTCACCATCTCAGAGGTGCGCGGGTGCGCAGGCTTGGCGCGCGGCTTCTTCGCAGACGACGCAGACTTTGCCTTCTTCGTAGTGCCGGTGGCGGCGGGTGCCGCAGCAGTCTCGTTCGTAGCCGCCTGATCTGCCATTTCGACGACGCGCGTTCACACACAGCGAGCAGCGAGAGCGAGAGGAGACACGCAGCGAGCGGAGCGCACAGCAGAGGAATAGCCGCCTCGCGCCACGGGCCCAGCCAGTGTCGCGGGCGGGCGCGGACGGCCGAGAGAGCGGCCGCCACTCTGCGCGCCGCCGCGCCGCGCCTCCCGCGCTTGCTACCGCCCAACGTCCGACAGCCTGTGCGGAGCAGCCCCACACCTGCGCCACAACCACCCGCGCCTTTCAAACCACCGAGGATGGGGCTACACACAGCCACACCACAGTCGCCAACCAGTCGCCACGGCAGCGCCGCAAACCACGGCCAAACTGCAGCCACCGCGCGCTACAGCCTGGGTCGGCCCGCCGAGAATCGCCGCCCACGCCCAAATGCCGCCCCCACAGCCCCAGCCGGCGACCGGCCACAATGGCCAAACCTTCGGCAAAAGCCCCACACCGTCGCCGCGGCAGCCCGGCCAGCGCGGCCGGCGCCACAGCCACACAAGCGGAGGCGTGCGGCGATGACGGCCGTGCAAACGCACCTCCGCCGCCCCATCGCCCTCCCACCGTTTCCCGATCGGCCCGCAGCCGTCGGGCCACGTCCTCCTCCTCTCGCCCGCCAACATTCACAGCCCTTTCGTTCGTTTCCCAACAATTTCAATTGTGCCCGCCGCAAAAACGGGCGCCGCCTGCAAAGCAACATGCTCCGCCGGAGCGCCCCTCGCCGCTTACGAGCCAACCCCTCGCCCGAGGCAAACCGAGATCCGCAACTACAGACCAACCCAATCTGCCGTCAGCACACACGACAGCCAACATCACGCGTTACGAGTTAGACATTAGGTTCACACGTCTCGGTTAGGTTCGGTGGACGTGGGTTAGGTTAAGGGCACTTGGGTTAGGTTAAGGGTCGGTGTTAGGTTAAGCGTCAAACTTAGGTTAAGCATTCAAACACACGTCGGGCGTCAGAGGTTAGGTTGGGTTAGGTTAGGTTAAGGCCACTTGGGTTAGGTTAAGCCTCAAACTTAGGTTAAGCATTCAAACACACGTCGGGCGTCAGGTGGCCGCAGCAGCCGCACCTACCTACCCACCCACCTCACGGCCGGACAGCTTGGCTTACTTGGCGCTGAGGCTGACCTCACCGCACCTCACCTCACGCTACGCAACGCTACAGGTTCGGTTCGGTTCGGTTCGCTCAGCTTAGGCTTAGAGCTTAAGCGCCGAGGTCGGATTACGACGTTGGTTCACCTTCGGGCGCCACACTTTGGGTGTAAAGGTCGCGTCGGGTCGTCGGCACGCCGCAAAAAACAAAAGCGAAGCCACAGACAACGCCGACAAACGGGCAGCACGACCACGACCAGATACCGAGACACACGGACCACCCACCGGCCAAAGGGCACCAAACAACAAACCAGAGCACCACGTGTCGACCAGAGCAACCCGCCGCTCACGCGACGTGGCTGGCACCGAAGGGCCGCCGCAACTGCGCTTTCCGCGCCGGGCCGGATGCACGTGCGGCAACACCACCACCGCACACAGCCGCTGTTCAACATCAACCAACAACACGCCGCGGTCGCAGCCTCAACGCCAGCACACGTTTGCACCACCATTCACACGCACCGCACAAACAGCTGTCGCCGACACAGCCGACAACACAAACACACCGCAACGACGCCGCCGCCTCTACTTGTGCCGGCCACCCACCCCACCGACGGCGCACCTGTCGCCAGCCGGCAGTCGGCAGTCGGCAGTCGGCAGTCGGCAGTCGGCAGTCGACACGGGAAACGCGCACCGCCACTTCGCTCGCGCGCACGCCACCAACCAGTCGTCGTCTCCAAAACAACAAACAAACATAGGGCAGGCAACAAATCGCCTCGCACGAACCGTCCACAAAACTATCAAAGCACAGCCTCTGGCTAACGGCCGCGACGCAGCGGCACGCTGCTCCTTTCCCCGCCCCACTCGATTCACGAAGGCACGCGACACCGCCAACGACGGCCTCGCTTCCCGCAACCGACACCTTTCCGCCACTACGCACAGCCGCACCCGACGCCCGTGGCAACGACACAACTACTGCACTATCCACCGCCGCCTCCCCCTTCCCGTCGTACACACACACAGCCAGCCAGCCAGCCAAAACCACACCAACGACCCAAACATGCACGTGCAACGGCACACCCCAACCAGTCTACGTCGACAACCACACGCACGGCTCGAAACCGGCGCCCTTCCACGTTGCCATCAAGCTACACACACAAGACACAAGGAACCAACAACAGCAAGCCTGCCCGCCCGCCCCACTCTCACGCCGCAGCAAAAAAAAAAGCACACCGAAACCGCCAAACGCACATTCCCATCGCACCGACACCGACACCGACCGGCTCGCTACCACCACACCTCTCGGCAGCCGTTTCGCAAACATGACACGGCGCGACATGACATCACGACCAACTCTCCTCTCCCGACGCCTTCGGCCGGAGCACAACGCCGCCAATTCGCCACACACACACACACACACACACACACACAGTCGACAGCCGCCCGCCCGCCCTCCCTCCCTCCCTGCACGACGCCGCGCAGCAAAGGCGCCCGCAAACACATACATACCTCTCCTCTCTCTCGGCCGCCCGACGCGCCAACCGCCACACCGCCAGCCACTCGCAATTGTGCACTGCCGCCAGCCACACGTCCAACACGCCGCGCCGCCTCCGGCCACCCGCCAGGGGGCGCTCACGTCCGCGACAACAGCGCGGCCCGCCGGGCCAAACCGAACCGAGCCGCCCGCCGCTGCTCTGCACATCTTCCTGCGCGCATCAACAAAACGAGGCAAGCGAGCACACCCCGTAACAACGCCACACCACGCAAATGCCGTGCCGACCTCTTGTGTCTACCGCCTAAATTGCACCCACTCACCAGCCGCCCCTTCTTCTTCCTACCTATCTATCTATCTATCTATCTATCTATCTATCTATCTATCTGTGCGTCTGTGTCGGTCCGCGCGTGACGCCTCTCTCTCAACATCCGCCGTCGCCGTCCCCGTCCCCGTTTCCGCCCCAATGCCATCGTCGCGCCGCCGCCTCCTCCTCCTCCTCCGCCCCTGTCCGGCCCGCACCACACCATACACCGCTGCTTGTCCCGGCCGTTGCCACCAAAGGCGCCTACCGCAAACGCGCCACGCCGCAGCCCCCGTGCGTGCATCTCCGTGCCGACGCTGCCTCTCTGCCCTCCCGCACGCACTCGACCGACCGACATGCACTGCGCCGACGGCCTCGACAACACAGTCTCTGGCTCCGCACTGCGTCTTCCGGTACGCGCGCTGAAACACGTATGTACTCGTTACCAGCGATGGCGAGGCACGACACAATCTCTGACCAGAGCGTTTCTTATCGCCGCTAGTCTGCGCCACACGACACTAGTAGCACGTAGCGGGTCGGCAGGAACAGTTGCCATCTATATGTGGCGGGTCGGGAGAGGTACTAGTCAGTCGACAGTATTAGCGAGTGGACGATTGTACTGAGCGGGCGGCGGCGTGCTCTTCTCGCGACTCTGGTCTCCGTTCGGGACGATGCATATTGTTATTACAGGTAAGGTAATGAAGCTGCATTGCGCAAATCTAATACTGTATGTCAATTGTAACTATTTTCTTCACAACAAAATGCCCCAATAATACTTTGTTTCCAAACTAACTTTTTTTTTAAAGTACAACCATTCATTTCCATTTAAAGAATATTTCCTACGCATTTCCTCCAACAATCAAAATTAAATGTGAGCCGGCATTCATTGCACGACGCTGTGTACAGGTATCTACAGTTAAGAGCACATATAGATGCAGTTTGTTTCTTCTCTTTTGTCTTTTTTGTTTTTGTTTTTTGACGTAACGATCTTTTGCTCTTTTTATTCTAATTTGTACGTACGCTGTTTGTTTAGATTTTTATATTGGTAATGCCACGTAGCGCTCCGCGTGAAAATCACCGCCTGTGCTGTGTGCAGTCTGTGGCTAGTTTGCATTGTTGTCATGAACTGCTATAGCTGGATGTGAACAGCGCGTAGCGTTGCGCAGTTAGGGGTGGGCCGCCAGCACTGGTGCACGTGACGACAGAGATGGCGGACTTTTCAAATTACATATATTATGACTGGTGATGATATTAAGGGTAAATACATTGTTTGTTGTTCTCTATGAAACATCTTTACTTTGCTAACTATCCCCATCGGTAGTTAGTGCCCTCCGTAGTTTGGAATCTCTTATTTAGCTGGCAGCAGTGGTGCTCGCTGTATTGCAGTAGTTCGAGTAATGAAGCTTTTTGTGAGGTAAGTGATTTCCGACAGGTGTACTTTAATGTTACTCAGGGCCATTCTTTTGCAGGGATCTTTGATAGTCAGATTGCGTTGCGCTCAAAATATTGTGTGTCAGTTTAAGCACAGTTTTGTATACATTGGTTGTTCAAAGGGGGACGTTTCAGAATACACAGGGCCGAAGGTCAGGTCAGCCAGCGCTGCCCTTACAACGTTTATCGGGTTTTCAATTATGTCTGTTGAGATGTTCATGGTTCATTATTTCCATTCATCATATTATCGCGCGTTTCTCATCAATCTTCGTTCGTTCATTTTCTAGGGACGTTAACAACATTCTGGCACATTTACGACTATTTGTGCGGGGAGGTTTACACTTGGGTCCATTTCCATTTACATTCAATGTTGATAGACCTTTCTTTTTGTTGTTCTTTTGTTGCTGGCAGGTTACAAAAGGCCTCATTTCATGTTGGTTGCAGCAGCGTTTTTCTCCTTCTTTCTTCTAGTGTTTTCCCCGCCCCCGCCCCTCCCGCATCCGTCGGTCTCACCACGTTCACTGACAGCCGCGTCTGCGGCTACACCACAACGGCCCCCTCCCGGCAACCCATTCGTTTTCTCTTCTCTTGCACAAAAACAACGCCGCACGCGCCAGCCGAGCGCAGCGCAAGCCACCCACACCGCGCCCCTCCCCGTCTTTATAGCCTCCGCGTCTTGTTTTCTTCGTTTGCCCCCTCCCATCTCCCGAATGCCATGCCATGCCAGCAGCGTTACGCGTGCCCCTCCCCTGTCCACACACTACCGCGAAACGAACAGCCTTCCGGGCCACATGCAGGGCACGCCCACCGCCATTCCCGGACGCCACACACACACACACACACACACACACACACACACACACACACACACACACACACAATGGCTTTGCACACGAACACAGACGGCACGGGCACTGTCTTACATTCTTCCTCAGAACCATCTCAACGAACGTTACGTTACATACACATCCGGGAAAGCAAAGAGCAACGCAACGCACAATTCAGCCGTCAAAGGTAACGTTCACCACGGCAGACACTTGCCGCCGCGCCGTTACACGCATTTCAGTGCGGCTACAATACACCTCCGACACGGGAACGTTCCGTTGCTCTACACTGCGTTTCTCCGTTTTGTTTGGTTCTTTTTTTTCCGTTTTCTCTCTCTCTATTTTTCTTTTTTTTTCCCCTCTCTCCTTCCCTCCACCATTCTCTCCTCACGTTCTGCCCAGACATTCGACCGATCAGAGGTTCGTTCACCTTTCGGTAACCGTTCTCAGCGCGACGGTATGACGGGTGTTCACGACGTCCGGTGTACCGCGCCGATCGACAGTTTCCCAGAGGCGACGGATCGGACCACATCACCGACATACACACAAACACGTGTACGCACATTCGCCAAAGCGACCGTCGTCTTCTAGCGTCGCGCTTACTCTACTGTACTGCACTGGACACGCGAGCATGCATCTTCAATGACGACGTCGGTGTGCGTGCGTCGTACGCACACAAGCAGACACAGTCAGTCAGACACGACTATCGAAATCAGAGTCGGGGGAAAGGTACATATCATCGTGCGTGTCGCCCGCACAATGCAAATACACAGTGGTGTCTCATTGCGCGTTCACATTTAAACGTCACTCACACGCCTCCACGCTGCATTTACAGACACATTTCACCCTCGCCATATATGGCGTGCAAACCGACCCGCAAACGGCCGTCGTTACACACTGACATTCCCAACAATCGCGTTTCGTTTCCACCCGTCACGTAACTAACCGGCACCTCCATCCAAAGGGCACATCACCGATCGCACTTCAACCCCCCCCCCCCCCCCCTCGCAGACAACGAGTTGTGCGCACGTGCCTCCATTCCACGTCACACCGTGGCCGTACCCCGCAACACGCGACGCGCCCCCTAAACAATCAAATTATTCATCGCATCGGCCACCCCACCCCGTCGCGTCGCGTCGCAACCAAAGCGGTAGCTATTGCCGCCGTCCACCCACTCACACACAAAACAAAACAAAAACAACAACAATTCCGCCCTTCCCGCAAAGGCCATTTGGTGGCCCTGAAAAGGGCCGTTTTGCCGCTCTCGCAACGGAGGATCTCCTTCCATTCCAGAGCCACCTCCTTACTTGGAGCTCGTGTACTTGGTCACCGCCTTCGTGCCCTCGCTCACGGCGTGCTTGGCCAGCTCGCCAGGCAGCAACAGCCGCACAGCGGTCTGGATCTCGCGGGACGTGATGGTCGAGCGCTTGTTGTAGTGCGCCAGGCGAGACGCCTCGGCCGCGATGCGCTCGAAAATGTCGTTCACGAAGCTGTTCATGATGCTCATCGCCTTCGACGAGATGCCCGTGTCAGGGTGCACCTGCTTCAGCACCTTGTAGATGTAGATGGCATAGCTCTCCTTCCTCTTGCGCTTCTTCTTCTTGTCGCCCTTCGAAATGTTCTTCTGAGCCTTGCCAGCCTTCTTGGCGGCCTTCCCGCTAGTCTTGGGCGGCATCTCAAAACAAGAACGTGAACGTACGGCAGCAACACCAGCAGCAAGCGCTCCGCTCTAGTCAGCGTCTCCCCACACAGTGGCACCCAGCGGAGTCGCTCATGTCTGGGCATTTGCCCATGTAGTTTCAAAGGTCCTGTGGCTTTTGCCTTAATGCCTTCTGTCTCAACTTGGGTTTCCTGATGCATGTCTTTGTTATAATTTTAACATGTTTTGTAGAGTATTATTGTTTTCTTTGTTTAGTGTTTTGGTGTGTCTTAATACCTGAAGTGTCTGGTTAGTGTATTCTTTGGGTGTTTGTAGGTAACATGTAGTGGGTCAGCGCCCAAGGAAGTGATGGTGTCGTATGGTGAGTGTTCTGCTTTTGTGTAGAAAGATTGTGTTCTTTGTTGGATGACTGTGGTGATTGTGGGTGTGTTCGTGTCTATGTGTATGAGTGTGTTTGGTACAAACCAGGGAGCGTCTGTAATTATCCTAAGGGCCTTATTTTGTACAATTTGAACTTTTCTCAGGTGAGTGTCTGCGGCCATGCCCCAGACCTCACAGCCATATAGAATTGTAGGAAGGACCACCATCTTCCAAATTTTTAGCTTGACTTTGGTGGTCAGTCCATTGCCCTTGAGCAATGGGTATAGCTGGTACAGCCTAGCCGAACCCCGATTACATGCGTCGGTTATGTGTGCGTTCCATAACAGCTTGTTGTCGATTTTTAAACCAAGGTACTTAACTGTGTCACGCCAGGGGAGGTCCCTTCCGTCGATGGAGAGTTGACGGTTGGGTGGCCTTCTCCTGGTTGTGAACATAATTGAATTGCACTTGCTTGGATTTAATTTTATTTTCCAAAAGTTGCACCATTGGGTGATCTGGTCAAGGTGCCTTTGTATGTTCATGACGATGTAATTGGGGTTCGGGTGGCTGGCATATATGGCTGTGTCGTCTGCAAAGAGGGCTAGATGGGTGCTGTCCCGCTTCGGTATGTCATTGGTGTATATGCTGTACAGGATAGGTCCCAGAACAGACCCTTGGGGCACTCCTGCTTCAATGGTCTTAATGCTACTCTTAGATCTATCTATATTAACAAAGAATTTCCTGTTGCTTAAAAACGAATGGAGGATCTTCAGCAGATGCTGGGGACAGTCATACTGGTGGAGCTTGTAGATTAGGCCGTCGTGCCAGACGCGGTCAAAGGCCTTTTCAATGTCTAAGAAGACAGCCCCCGTGCTGTGCCTGTTTGCCCTAGCCTTGCAGATCTGCTCGACCACGCGGGTGGCTTGGGATATGGTGCTGTGTCCGGCACGAAAACCAAACTGTTCAGGGATGGTGATGTTCCTTTCGGTGAGGAAGTTTTGGAGAGGTTTTAGGATGAGTTGTTCAAGGACTTTGCCTAGTATGCATAGGAGGGATATGGGTCTGTAGTTCTGGGGAAAGAGAGGATTTTTGTCAGGTTTAGGAAGTGTGATCACTTTGGCTATCTTCCATGCCGATGGGAAGTGGTTGAGTTTCAGGCAGGCGTTGAGGATGTTGGTTAGGAAAAGGAAAGCTGAGTTGGGGAGGTGTTTAAGCTGTAGTGGCTTTATGCCGTCGGGGCCTGGGGATTTGGAGTTGCCGATCCCGTTTATGGTCGAGCAGACTGTTTGGTAGGACACAGGCTCAAATACGGTGTCGGGGCGTCTTCTCAGGATACCTGGGACTGTACGAATAACTCTCTCTTCGTGCTCGTCCGCGTCTTCGTCATCGATTATGTTCTCGCGAAACTGAAGCTCTAGCGAGTTTGCCATAGCTTCAGCTTTTTCAGGAGGATCGTAGACGAGTCCATTTTCGCCGTGGAGCGGTTTAATGGATTTAGACGTCTCCTTACGCGACTTTACAATTCGCCAAAATTTCTGTGGGTTGTCTTGTGTTTCCTGAAGTGTCTGCTCCCAGCGCGCACTTCTGTACTCTTGCAGGTGGACCCTCACTTCCTGAGCTAGGCTGCTCGCTATGCGCCTGTCGATGGGGTCTCTGTAGGCCTGCCATCGTTTCCTGAAGCGGCGTTTAGTGCGTAGCAGCTCTTGTATTTCCTCTGGCAGGTCTTGGCGCCTGTTCAGGTGTCTAGTCCTAGTGGTTGTTTGCCTGCTACAGACTTTTAAAATGTCGGTAAAGTGCTCCACGGCATTTTCTATGTCCCTTCGGTTGTTGAGCGTAGGGGTTTCTGTGGTGTGGAGGTCAACGAGAGTCCTGTATTCGTTCCAGTCAGTTTCGTACGTGTAGTAGGCCTTGTCTGCTCCTTTGTGTCTGTCACCGGCTAGCTCTAAGCCTACGGGGTTGTGGTCAGAGTCGAGGTCGTTGAACACTACTGGGTTGAGTGCCCATTGGAAGTTTTTAGTCACAAATATATCCAAAATGTCCGGACGGACAGTTTCGTTTGTGTGGAAATGGGTCGGTTCGTCGGGAGCGACGATACTGACCTCATTATGGTTTAGGATATAGTTGTGCAGTGCCCTACCGCAGGCGTTGCTGACCCTACAACCCCAGGCACGGTTTTTGGCATTCAAGTCTCCACCGAGTATGACTTTGGGGCCTAAGTTTAATAGTAAATCTATGTCGTTAGTGGGGATGTTCCTACCAGGCGGGTGATAGACTGCAACTAATATTACAAGGCCTTGTTCTGTTTTGATTTCAACTGCACTTGCCTCGACTCTCTCGAGTTGGGGCAAGTCTACTAACCTATGGGCTAACCTATTTTTAACTAATACTAGTGTGCCTCCTCCAGGGCGGTTTACTCTATCATTCCTATACATACTGAAATTTCTTATAGCTAAGGTCTGTTCTGGGCGCAGGTGCGTCTCTGATATGAGCGCTATATCGACACCATTGTCATCGAGAAAGTGCTCCAGCGTATGCTTCTGATTCGAAATGCCATTGGCATTCCAGTTTATTATGAAGAGTGATCTTCTTTGATTACGGTCCATCAAAGAAAGACAAGATAGATGATGCTATTATTAACAGCTTTGACAGCTTGTCTGGGACTGCTTGAACTTGCTCCACCGTTGATTTGATGGTGCTGATTACTTTGGGTATGTTGAAGGAACCTAGCACGCTGGCTAGGCCGTGCAGTTGGGTCAGTGTGTCGTCAGCTGCAGCTGAGTTGCCTGGCGGGAGGTTCCAGGCCGACTGCGCGCGGCCGGCGGCCGGCAGTGTGTGCCTCGCCGCTGCGGCGAGGGAGTGGGGGGCGGCGGCTGAGGTGGAGGGGGTAGCAGCAGGCTGCCTCGCGGCAGTCGCCGCCTGACCTTGTTGCTGAGCGCGTCCGCGCGAGTTTAATATGGGGAAATTCCTGGGATTGTTAGCAGGGGCTGGATTTGGTTTTCCAGCTTCCGCTTTTGGTTTGTTCTGCATGGATTGCGTGACAGCTATCCACGTGGGGCATTTTTTGTAACTAGCAGGGTGTTTACCCTCGCAGTGAACACATGTTGGGTCTGCTTCCCTAGGCTTTTTGCACAGGGAGGTAAGGTGTGGGCCTGCGCACTTTACACAGCGCGGGTCCAACCTGCAGTTTCGGCTGCCATGGTGAAACCTCTGGCACCGGTAGCACTGTTGTGGCCCTTCCTTCCTCCTGAAAGACTCTATAGTGCAAGTGGTGTAGAGAAGCCTATTTACTTTATAGATTTCACCTGCATTTTGCCCTTTGACAATGGTGGCGATATAGTTAGGCTTTTTAACCAGTGTTGGCACACCGTTTACGTCCTTCCATTCTTTCATCTGGATAACGCTCTGGACGTTGAAGTTAAGGTCCTTGAGCGCATCATGAATTTCAACCGGCTCAATAAAGCTGGGTAGTTTCTTTATTACGACTTTCTGGAGCTTTGACGGCTCCAGGTCGTAGGTGTGGTACTGAATACCACGAATGGCTAAGTTGGTTAAGATGTGCTGGTAGTCCTCGGCATTGTCAAGTTGATACTTCACTGTGTCGCCCCTGTAGGCGCACTGGATTTTGCTTTTGAGCCCGGGCTCTACTTCCTTCACGAAGTCTATGTAATCCTTCGTGCGGTAGCTTATAATAGGGGGGATACGTAACTTTTTAACCTGTGGTTTAGACGTCCCTGGACGGGGAGCGTCAGAAGCATCTTGTGGGAGTGCTTCAAACCTGTTTGAAGTGGGGACAGTCACCACATCCATTTCCTCAGCGTCATCGGGTGGAAGGGGAGCAGCAAGTGCTGCAGCCTCGTCCTGCATGGCCTGTCTTTTGTTACTGCATGCAGACGTGGACCCTGGTTCGCCTGCTTCCTCGTGTTGTTTGTGTTTTCGTGTCTGTCTGTGTTGAGGCATGATTAGGCTGCGGTAGCCCTTATAAGGGCCGCCACAGCGGTCTGGTGTACTTAACTGCCCAGGGGCAGCAAGTTGAGACTTCTGGCACAAGGAAAAACCACCAGGCACCACGCAATGACTGCCAGTTGCACCTTCGTTAACACCGCAGGGTGTCCAGTGCAGTGCTGACCCTATGATACACGACCGCGGGTTACCGGGCAGCGCCACGGGCCCTGGATCGGAAAAATCCCTATTCTCGGAGGATGCGGGGAGGATGCCCCGCCGCGTGATGTCGTGGCAGTGGGAATAACACGACAATTTTGCTGGCTACATACTCGGTGAGCAGTGGCAGCCTCGAAGAATTACCCACGTCGAATCTCGGCGTATCGCACAAAGACAGCGGCAAGCACACGAGCGTCCAAGCGAGTCGGCACCCAGCGCGCCCCGCCGCCGCACCTTTACCAGCTCGCCCCGTTGCGGCCGCCGACCAATGGGCCGCGAGCGCAACCGGCCGCCGCACCCGAGAGCATAAAGGACCCCCACCCCTGGCGGCGCCGCCACTCCGCTGCTCGACTCGCTGCGGCTCGCACCGTCGTTCGTCTCGTCTCGTTTTTTTACACCACAGCGCATCGCCATGTCCGGACGCGGAAAGGGAGGCAAAGTCAAGGGCAAGTCAAAGTCCCGCTCAAGCAGGGCCGGGCTCCAGTTCCCGGTCGGCAGAATCCACCGCCTCCTGCGCAAGGGAAACTACGCCGAGCGCGTCGGCGCCGGGGCGCCCGTCTACCTCGCCGCCGTCATGGAGTACCTCGCGGCTGAGGTGCTCGAGCTGGCCGGAAACGCGGCCCGCGACAACAAGAAGACGCGCATCATCCCGCGCCACCTGCAGCTTGCCATCCGCAACGACGAGGAGCTCAACAAGCTCCTGTCGGGCGTCACCATCGCACAGGGTGGTGTCCTGCCCAACATCCAGGCCGTCCTGCTGCCAAAGAAGACCGAGAAGAAGGCCTAAACAGAGAGGCCAGGCAATCGGCACGCGGACCCGCCGCCCAGCAGCGCTGCGTGCTCCCCTGCACGCAACGCGCTTTGCCGGCCCGGCTCGGCTCACAACAATCGGCCCTTTTCAGGGCCACCACACAAACCTACGTCCAAAGCAAAATTTCAGTCGTCCTCGCCGCGCTTTGCTTTACTTTACTTTAACTTCACTTCCACAGCCGCCTGACATCGAAGTGTCAACATAGGGGAACTTGGCACAAACGCTCACGCCAGGATGCAGATCCTGTAACCCCTGTTCCCTCGACCCCGCAACAGGGGTAGCGGGTAGCGATACTGGAATATGCGCGCCCTGTATGGGGCTATGCAGCCAGATCGACGATGCGTCGCCTACAGAAGGGTCCAAAGCGGAGCGCTCTACGACGGGCCTCACACGTCCCCGCGGCACACCTGCCTAGAACCACCCACAACACGGTTCCGCGCCCTGGCACAAGCGTTCTACGCCACCGCGCGGAATTCAGAAAATGACTATTACGTCTTGACCCTTGGGCAATATGAACACCACAGGGACAGATGTGCAAGACCCGAGTCGCTACTCCAGCGGTAGCACAAACAGAACACATAATCACTCTCAACAAAACAGCAACGTCCGAAAAAGCACACTACCAAAGATAAGAACAACACACAGAAAAGAGGAGCAAATGTCCACAGGCGACAATAACCTCCACCAACTCCCCCTCTAACGGTAGAGGACTAAAAGAGAGAAGAACAAGAAGAGCCGCCGCCATCTTGTCGTCCACAGCCCGTGTGGCCCAACACACACACACACACACACACACACACATTTCCCTTGTTTTGTTTCGTTTCGTTTGCCTCAAGCACCTCCACGCACGCACAGTCGCCTTCCAAACGACAACGACAGCAATAATCACCACTGTTAAACGAGCGTGTCGACACACCGCCCTCCACTCCCGCGCGCCCCATACAAACGAAACAGCTGATCCGGCCGCCTATGGGCACGCCTTGCCTCGGCAACTCCAACGCCGCCGCAAACACACAGCCAAAACCACGCAAATATTCACCGCCTCTCGCACAACAACAACAACACACAGCCCGGCGTCTCCATCGATCGATAAACAAAACAAACACACAACGCCCTCTCTCGCGCACACACACAGCCACAAGACCCGCTTCCTTTCCTTTCTCCCAGTCACGTCACGTCACTCAAACGCAAACGAAATGAAAAGAATGAAAGAAAGAAAGAAAGAAGGCAGGCAGGCAACACACGCAGCAACAACAACACAGACTCTTTCGC